>NC_056745.1:415117862-415337862 GCF_019279795.1 Protopterus annectens | reverse complement strand
TTCATGGGTACCACAGATTTTTTTGGAGATGTAATAGCGAATTACATTTTTCACTTTTGCAGCCACCTTATTCTTCAGTTTCAAACAGAGAAGATGGCATCAGAATTAATTGTGTTTTAGCAACTAGTAGTTACTGTTTCTGTGAACTTGTTGGTTGACTCTAGATTGGAAGTTACTCATTATACAAATTTAATAGAGTGAAGCTTGTTGCTATTTCCTAGAATGAAAACATAAAATGTTATTAGGACACTGTCTATATCTCATTTTTTGTTTTTGTTTTTTGAGGTAGGCATATATTTGCTTCCCAATCCATTTTAATGAAGTAAAAAGAATTGCAAATGTATTACCTTTATTGGGTTGCATTTGCTGATGCAGATGGACTTTTCATACTTCATCTCATGAGTCTGTCCTGGTAAGTCACTTACTTAGTGCCATACAGCATGCAAATGGAGGCCGAAGAAATCAATCCCAAGATTACAGGAATCAGCATGGTAACAGCTCCTAGTCTTAATCCTGAGTACTAACTGTCCCACTTTTAGCACCTGACTAAATCTATGTCTTGATCCCATGTACTAACTGCCTGACCTTTAGCACCTGATTAAATCTATGGTGTAATCCCATGTGTTAACTGCCCTCCTTTGGTACCTGACTAAATCTGTGTCATAATCAGATGCATTAACTGCCCAACCTTTAACACCTGACTAAATCTATGTCATAATCAAATGTATTAACTGTCCCACTTTTAGCACCTGACTAAATCTATGTCATAATCCCATGTATTAACTACTCAACCTTTAGTACCTGACTAAATCTATGTCATAATCAGATGCATTAACTGCCCAACCTTTAACACCTGACTAAATCTATGTCATAATCCCATGTGTTAACTGCTCGACCTTTAGTACCTGACTAAATCTATGTCATAACCAAATGTATTAACTGCCCAACCTTTAGTATCTGACTAAATCTATATCATAATCTCATTTATTAGATGGTCAGTCTTTAGTACCTGACTAAATCTATGTCATAATCCCATGTATTAACTACTCAACCTTTAGTACCTGACTAAATCTATGTCATAATCAGATGCATTAACTGCCCAACCTTTAACACCTGACTTAATCTGTGTCATATTCCCATGTATTAACTGCTCACCTTTTAGCACCTGACTAAATCTATGTCATATTCCCATGTATTAACTGCTCACCTTTTAGCACCTGACTAAATCTATGTCATATTTCCATGTATTAACTACTCAACCTTTAGTACCTGACTAAATCTATGTCATAATCACATGCATTAACTGCCCAACCTTTAACACCTGACTAAATCTATGTCGTAATCCCATGTATTAACTGGTCGACCTTTAGTACCTGACTAAATCTATGTCATAACCAAATGTATTAACTGCCCAACCTTTAGTATCTGACTAAATCTATGTCATATTTCCATGTATTAACTGCTCACCCTTTAGTACCTGACTAAATCTATGTCATAACCAAATGTATTAACTGCCCAACCTTTAGTATCTGACTAAATCTATGTCATATTTCCATGTATTAACTGCTCACCCTTTAGTACCTGACTAAATCTATGCCATAATCAAATGTATTAACTGTCCAACTTTTACCACCTGACTAAATCTATGTCTTAATCCCATGTACTAACTTCCTGATGTTTAGCACCTGATTAAATCTATGCTGTAATACCATGTGTTAACTGCCCTCCTTTAGTACCTGACTAAACCTATGTCATAACGCCATGTATTAACTGCCCAACCTTTAGCACCTCACTAAATCTATGTCTTCATCCCATGTACAAACTGCCTGACCTTTAGTACCTGACTGAATATAACTCTTACACCTGTCTGTTAACTGGCCAGCATTTAGTACCTGACTAAATCTGAGATAATTAAGTGCAGAGTGCAGATTTCTTAAAACTTGTAGTATTGTCATAGCATCTTTTTCTGTGCATTAGGCTTCCTACAGTACGGTGTTTACACTACACATGACCCACATAGAGATACATTCCATCCTGCCGTTTACTGTAAGCTTCACCCACCTAAAGGCATTATTTAATCCATGCAGATTAGCCTCATGAATCTTTTTACATGAACAGCACTACATACTAAGGTTCCTGTACTGTTCTTTTTTTTTTTTTTTTTTTTTTTAAATATAACAATATTTTAATAAGGTTTAGACACAGCAATGATTCTAGTCCTCTGAGCAGACATGCAGGTGTTTGTGGTGGCACTATTACACTATCAGCACATACACAGTTCAGCTTGCTCTGGGGAGCTTGAATGGTTCCTTCTGTACGAAGTCTTTCCTCACTTTCTGGAGGTCTTTATCAGGGCCTTGGCTCATCTTTTCCCACATGACAAGGGGGAGGTGTGTACTTCCCCGCCATAATTAACTTATCCCTCTGCTCTGTAATCTACATCAAATGCTGATTCGTTTTGTCCCTGTGCAAGAATTTATAGAAGTCTTCCAGTTCAATTTTGCACTCTTTAAGGGCCCGGGTTCTTCCGATTCCATGCGTGCATTCAACCCACTCTTTTTCAAAAGCATGACAGTGGCTTGTTATTTTGTATGGTTGCTCACCTGACATCAGCTGCAGCCAATGGTCAGCATTGAAGCCAAATTTCCCCTGCAGATCTATGAATGGCATGGCTTTCAGACTGTCAACATTTGCCCGTCCTTTCAACCTAAAGTAATGCCGTCCTGTAATGTTCTTTTAAGCTGCCTTTATTGTGGCTGCATCAGGTGGAAAGTGTTGGTAATAAGTCTGCTACATTTTTACTGGGGTATTCATCAATAAAAGGGCCCAAACTCTCAGTATAAGTTGATGAGGGACAGCAAGCACAACAACAAATTGTAATTTGGCTTTCTTGTATTAGGTTTTCCCAACACAAAGCCCTTATTGATTAAAAAAATATACCAGTATAAGATAACTGACGTAATTTGGTGGTTCTGTAAATGTCACTTTTCTTTTGATTTTGCACAGTGTTTTGACATCTGTATAATTACATCCTTTGTATCATTTGTATGATTATCATCGTTAGTAAATTCTATTAAACACGATTTCTGCTTAGGCCATGCAACGGCAGAATATAGTCAGTGCAGAACTAATGTAAATTGCTCTTTTTGCAAGTTTTATACTGTCCAGATGGATGTAGAATCTATATCATTGAGAGTTGGAGTAACGTATACTGATAATTTTAAACAGAGGGCTTTAACAGAATATAGGAAAGTCTCATGTCAGCACCTTCATGGCATTTCACTTATCTTGTTCTAGACTCAGCAATATAAAGGTTTTTGTGTTTTTATACCTATTCTAAGAACACTCCATAGGTGCTAGTACCAATGTCAAATTTTTATGATAATGTTTATCATATGCAGGGCAGTGATGTTTCTCAATCTGCAATAGTGTAAGGGTGTTACAATGTGTATAAAAGAACACACTCAGAAAATCTGGAAGGAGTCATCACAGGGTTTATATTCTAGAAATTTAGTAGATCTCAAAAAAGTCTTATTACACAACTGCATATCGTATTGTTTCCTGAAGGCTTTTAATATACTCATTAATATCACTGAACTAGGAAGATGATTCTAAATCTGAGTTGCTCTCTAACTGAAAAGCATGTTTTCCAAATGTGTATTAAAGGAGTTCATTTCTACTAATAAATTCCTGCTTCTCGCTGCCAAATTATGGCTTCCAAAGGTAGCTGGCATTGTGAAGACTAAACTTTCATCATGAGGGCAGAGATGTTTCTCAATCTGCAACAGCATGACGGTGTTACAGTGTGTATTAAAAAACACACTCAGAAAATCCAGAAGGAGTCATCACAGAGTTTATATTCTAGAAATTTAGTAGATGTCAAAAAAGCGTTATTATTTATTTATTTATTTATTTGACATTTGTTAGCTGGGTTGTTCCAACTGAGCCAAGGCTCCTTTTCAGTGGAGACCCGAGGAGAAAAGCTCCAGTACATTTTATATATATACAGATATATATATATATATATATATATATATATATATATATATATATATATATAAAATTAGAATTGCACATTATTACTCTGAAATAACATTGTAGAATTAACACAATTACAGAACAAATTTAAGCAGACTAGAAAAACATTTACATGGTAATAGCATTTTTTTGTTAATTTATTGTACTTCAATTGAAAATGTGGGGTGGGAGAGTGGAGAGGTAAGATAGTAAGGTGAGTTAAGTTAAGGAGAGGGTAGACAGTTGAGTGAGACACGATACATGGGTTCTTGTTTTCAGAAGCGAGGAGAAAAAAAAAGAGAAAGGTAGCAGTAATTGAAATAAGGGGAGTCAGAGAGTGATTGTTAGGGAAATGGTAGGAAAAAGATGAGGAAGAGATTAGGTATGGGCCTGATAGTAGCAAGAACTGTATATCCTATATATACTCATTAACAGCTCTGTTTAACATTTTGCAACCTTATTCTACTAACCTCAGAAAACAAGCAAAGAGTACCACACAGAAGGTAATACTGCTCAACTCCAACAGTCCAAAGAAAAAATAGCAGCTGCCACCACTTAGGAAGAGACAGTTTAATCATTCAACACAATAAAAACAAACATAAAATGAAGTAAAACTGCAGAGATGAGCGCTTTTGGGCTGTGCCCTTCATCAGATAAAATGCTCAAATTTAAAACATTCTTTTAAAGGGAGTGACAACCAATCAAGACTCAATATTGAACCCGTCTTTTTTATTTATTTATTTATTTATTTATTTTTTGTGGCCAACAGCAATTTGAAATAAAGCAGCAACTTGAGACTTATGTTTACATATAGCAACAACATTCATGGGGTATGCAAAATAATTAGACGAAATTGGAAGATTTTGTTATCGGATGAGAAAATTAGGAAGGTGGTGGGAGAGGAACCAAGTTTCAATTTCAGGAAGAATAAGAATTTGAAAGATTTATTGAGTCATGAGGGTAGGAAGCACAACAAACAGGATGAAGTGAGTAAAGGAACCAAATTGTGTGGGTCCTGTAAGGCATGTAGCTATATAAATAAAGATACCAACTTTACACACCCTGTCACTGGCAAGACATATTGCTTCAATCTTAGAGCCAGTTGCAGGACCATGAATGTGGTTTATCTTGCTACATGCCAACTATGTAATTGCTACTATGTAGGCAAAATGAATTGCATGCTTAAAAACAGGATACTCAACCATTTATCAGCAATCAGGGTACAGAATGAACACAGTGCCCTATATAGACACATTAAATCATGAGGGACATTATTTTAAGTTTCAGGTGATCTGGAATGCAGTGAAAGGCATCAGAGGTGGGCATGTGGCGTATGACACTGAGTAAGAAGAGGTTAAATGGATAGTGGAACTTACAGCACACGGCCATCCAGGTCTCAATGATGTCATTCCATTGAAACCTGCTTTGAAAAAAATCGGGTTCGGTATTGAGTCTTGATTGGTTGTCACTCCCTTTAAAAGAATGTTTTACATTTGAGCATTTTATCTGATGAAAGGCACAGCCTGAAAGTGCTCATCTCTGCAGTTTTACTTCATTTTATGTTTGTTTTTACTGTGTTGAATGATTAAACTGTCTCTTCCTAAGTGGTGGTAGTTGCTATTTTTTCTTTGGATTACTAACTGCAGTCTTAGATCTAAAATTAAATCACTACTACAAGTGAGCAAATCCGCCAACACTGCTAGTGATTCCCTATACTCCTACCTTCTAGCAAAAGTCCGGAATTGACTTCGTCCTACTATTAGAACTATGAACGATGCCTGTCAGTGTAAAAATACCCTTTAAAAGTTTCCTTAATGACTCTTGGCTTTGCACTTGTACTAGTCCAGGCTAAGTGGCTATAGGATTGCTTGCTCTTGGTATTCCAGCTCTTTCTGATTAATAGCTATAATTAAGCTTACTTAATGTTATGTAAATTTACCTGGATTACTATTTTAAAAAAACGTACTTATTGAATCTCTATAAAATTGTCTTCTGCAATATTGTCAGAAAAAGTTATCGACTATATTGTAAAATTTTTTAATAACAAGTATTTTTTTATATACTTTTGTTTTACACGTGGAGCTTTTCTCCTTGGCTTGTGCTAAAAATGGGTCTTCACCCAGTCAGACATTCCTGGTAACCAAATGTAAAATAAAATAAATAATAAATTATTTTAGAGCAATGTTTCTTTGCTCTAATAGTAAAGAAGGCACCCCACTCAAATGAAAATACACCTGATGCTTTCTAAGGGAATGTCTCTTCTTGTCTGGAAAGGAATTAAGTCAGCATACGTACGGTTAACCCTGAACATTGCAAAGTCATAGGAGCTGGTATCTTACAATGTTTGAATGTAAGGCATGAAACAGCCTGAATGAGATCTTTCATTTTTTTTTTATTTATGTAAAAATACTGACTTTTACAAGGCAGAAATTCTAATGATACAGTAAGAGAACTGTTATTACTATGATTTATACTGGCAGTGATCAAACAGATAGTTTGGTAAGTATTTCTGGTGTAGAAAGTTGAGGTGAGAGGAATGGCGCAGTAAGATACGTATTGCTACTGTTTAATATTGCTGGTAGTGACTAACCAAACATTTTTGAAAATATGTCTGACTGTGGTTTATGTAGACAATTGAGATTAGAGGAATGGTGTGGTGAGATATGTCCTATCATTACTTTTTACAACGATGCCGGCAGTGATCTATTAGACATTTTGGCACTGGCAATATTTCTCTGGCTTTTCTGATTTGTGCAAAGCAGCTTATAATGGAATAGTTTAATGTCTGACTACTTGTTTGTGTGGACTGTAGATGTGAAATAACATTACATAGCCTTCAGATATTGTGGCTATAACTGCTTGGTGGGGGGTTGAGGTTAGTTGGATGAAAGTAACTGACCCTGTTGTTGTTCGTTCATTTTAAATAGTCACTGTCTGGCTTTGCAGAACCAATATACATTTATGAGAAGAAAGATGGAGTACCTAACTGGTATGCACATACAGAATAATCATAATTACTATGGCTGTCTTCTGTAGAGGAAAGTAACTAGCTGCCTGCTGCTGTGTGCTTATTATTTTGGCTTTGCAGGACTAATGTGATTGGGTGAAGCAATATGTAATATTTTAATGTGGGGCAACTATTTGTTTTGAACAAAGTTGAAATTCATTATATAGTTATCCTCTTTTATCACAAACAGAAGTATGAATTGTATATAGAAGTGGCTACTGCTTGGTGGTGGTTGTCTGGCTGAAAGTTACTGACCCTGTTACCACTTGCACGGTTTAACAATAACTCTTATTTTTTGAAAGAAAAATGCATCACAGAATATCCAGACCAGAACTTCTGGGGGCTGGGGCCCATACATGCCAAGGCTGTATAAGTACATTTTAACATGGGCTTAGTAATCATCATTGCCCTGAACCCAGGCTTGTCCAAAACTAGCTCTGCTAATAGGTATACAAAGAAGGTCTCTATGCTTGTGTGGTAGAGATGGGGCAATGTCATTATTTCATTAACATTTCTCGCAAACCTCAGAGGTGAATATCTTGTATTGGGCTGTGGACATCATGGCCATTGTTTCTTTAACTTCCCTCACAAACATCAGAGGATCAGTGGAGTTTATATAGGAGCATTGTTCTTTCTAGAAGTAACAAGCTGAAAACATTACTGATTTTTTTTTTTTCATTTTCCTTAGAAACAAACATCTGATGCAAATTTAGGTGGATATCTTTTCAAGGAGAGTAAATAAGCATGCTGTTTATATATGTCTGACAGCAAATATGTTGTTCTATTTGCGTTTTTAGACTTTGTCCCAGTCTGACATTAGAAGGGTATCCAGAATGTGGCTTTCTTTTGGTGGTAGGGTTGAAGAGGCATGCTGTATATAAATATGACAGCACTATCTTGAAATATATGACTGTGGGCATTTGTGCCTTAATTTTAACACCAATTTAGCATGAGAGGGGGATACACAGAAAGTGACTACTTATTCCCAGCTGTGATATATGTATTCTTACAAAAATTTGGCTTCTTGGTGTATTGTGAACTGGTGTTTGGTCAGCATTGAGCATTAAAACTTGGATACAGCTTATTTCCTCCTTGCAATAAAAAAAAAAAAAAAAATAAGATTGAATTTTTTTCCACGAGGCCATCATTGGATCAAAATGTTGGGAAAAAAATCTCAAGTGTACCTTGAACATATATAACTCCATGGCTTCTGTGTGCCGAGCAGTCTCCAAGCTTAATTTAGTTGTTGCTGTGTAATCTTGGTCAGTTAGGGTGTGCTGAATCAATGTAAGAAATAAAAAAGTTGAAAAGTAAGATTAAATTTCTGTCTTTGATTGTGGTCTTTGTTCAGGCAATTATTGGATGAAAAGGTTGCTTAAAAACTATAAAATGCACCTCAGAGCATCTAGACCTCCCATGGCTTGATGCAGCTGTTTCCTTTTCTGTTATCAGAGTACAGTCTTGCTTAGATGTTGAATGAATGAATAACTGCAGGAAAAAATGAATAGTAAGATAAAATGTGAAAAAAGGGGAAAAAAGTAAACTGCATAGTGTGAGTAGGCCAAGAGGTGTTGGGCAGTGGCTTACGCCTAGGGAACCAGTTTTCCTAAGTACAGCCCTGAGTGTGACCATGTATAAAACAAATCTGCTTTGTCTTGTAATATAAACTGTCCTCTTAAGCTGGTTACTATGGTTCCTATCTTGGTGTTATCTACAAATTTAGAAGTTATTTCTTCACTAATCTGAAATGTTGCTTTAAATATATTTAAAAGAAACAACCCCAATACAAAACTATATGGAAGTCATTGGAAGAGTATTGTCTCAGACAAAAAGTTATTACATGCTCTAGCTCTGCTTTTAAGATTTAGGAGCTATTTAGTAATCCAATGGATAATGCTAGAATTCACCTCAAAAGTAGACAGAGGTTCAAATATATCATAGTGAGACACAGACGTGTAGCCATTTGTCAGACAAATATACATTATATGCATAGCTTGGACTTCATCAATATCAGTCAAATTGCAAAAAATCCGTAGGTTTTTGAGATATACAAATCGTGCCGTAATCCGGTGTTGCCTAATATCAACCAGTTTTTAAATGATAATGAAAAGAGGCTGTGCAAAACCTTCTGAAAACATTTGTCAGTAACATGACTCAAACTGATGGGCCTATACTCCTCAACTCTGTTTAGGTCACCACTTTTGGGAACTGCCGCAGCTGTGGCAAATTTTCACTGTTCCAGGATGTATCCTGTTTTAAGCTGCTGAAAAAAAAAGTTAGGCATGTTGCAGTACAGACCTTGGTTGTATTTATAAATAAAGCCATTAAAACCGCCAAGACCTGTTGCTATATCAGGCCTAATAGAGTTTAATGCAGTTGTAAGTGCACTTTCCAGTGACAGCGGGAAAGTGTTTATCCCTTGAAATATTAAGTATACAGAATCAATCGTTCCCTTTCCTTTTTCAAAAAAGGAATTGCAGAATATGTCAACTAGTTTTTTGTAGTCTGGCATAACACTGTTATCTACAGATAACTTTATGATAAAAGGAGACTCACATTAAATGGATCTCAAATGTTTATAGAAAGCCTTTCTATTGTCTTGTGTTCCTCTGGCAAGCTTTCTTTGAGAAATGGGCCTAACAATTTTTTGTTTTTTTCTTAGTGCTGTCTCAGCCTTTGCATACATTTCCAAATTATGACTAGTTGGAAATGTTTTTATATACTGACCAGCTGTTTTTTTTTTCTGTTCACTAATTCCTTATGGGATTTTTTCACCATGGTGATTGTTGTTTAGCGTTTTGAGCAGTGGTTCCAGTGGGAACACACACCATGCTCAATTACTATATTCAGCGTCTTATAAAATTCCACCTAACTCTTAGTATTTGGTTTGGTCATTGCGAACGCCATTTCCATTGCAGTGTTTCAGAACCTCCAGTGAACTGTGATTATCAGCCTGGTAAAATTTTCACAAGATATTATGCTGCAGTTTTGTTTCCTTTACTAAGGTGATCTGAGTTTTAAAGTTTGTGATCCGCAGCATGGTAATAAATAGTGCATTCAGGACTGACCCACACCACATCAAGCATGTTGTATCCACTAATGGGAATTCTAATAACCTAGTTATAAACACTTCTTATGCAGCTACTATCACTTGTTTGGCAACTGTTCTAAGTGATGTCAAAACCTGTCATTTTATTTTTGGGGACATTCAGATTACAAGTAAAATTCTGGTGGCCAAAATCCATTCCAAGTCCTGAACTCTGAATAGTTTCATTTGTTGTAATATTGTTTGCTGCACAATGTACTGCATTAATGAGTACATTGCAGTGTATACAGTTATAGTTCCGTACATATCTAATTACCCCTTAGTCCTGCATTGGCAAAATATATAGTGAGAACAAGTCTTGACTCAGTTGTGTGAAGCTGGGATTAACTACTTTGAATTTTTTGTTTACTAACTGGCAGGCAGAAGAACATATACTTTTTGCTTGAAATGGTATAATCTGGATGTCTGTATTAAAGCTAATAAATGATACAATGCTACCGTATTTACTAGGAGACTAAACGGTGAGTTATATCCCACAGTGTCTACAGCTGTATTACTCTACAGTACCAAACAAGGGAGCTGATGGAAGAATTAATACAGTTTGTGATAAAATATGAAACAATGAATTTATTATGTGGCATATTGTTCTTTTGAACTTGCCAACTTAGTAAGCAGGTTTGTTACCAGCTAGACTGAATGTGACACAGACTTATTTGCAATTCTTGCTTTCACCGCAGGATCTATTTTATCCATATAAGAAGTGCATGGACACCCAAATTAAAGGAAGTATAAGCAGCTAGGAAGACAGCATGGCAAGCTAACAAGTAAAGCAATGTGTGAGAAGACATTTAGCAACAGTGTGATATTAGCAAACACTGCAGACAGGTCAGCCAACATATTTAAAGCAACTTTTATGAAACAAAAGCCACTAGCAGTCCTAGAACATAAGTGAATATTCTTGAAACAGAATGTAAATGTGTCAGAAAAAATTTGTACCGTAGCATCAGTTATGACCACAATCACTCACAAAAAATGTTAATACTTTCACTGCCTTCTTTGCTCAGCAGTTTAGCTCCACTCTAAGACATTTTCTTCTTTCTTTGGCCAAAAAATTGGATCTGTAACCCTGACACTACAAAATTACCATCATTTGCAAAGGAATTAAGAAATGTACTAATTGTAGGTGCCACATGTAAATTTAATGGTGGTTTTACATAATGGTTTTCTTGTCTATCTGAGACTCCAGGTAGATAAGTCAAAGGTCAAGTTGTTATAGCATAAAGATTGTTTGTGCTTTCTAATGTTATATTTCTTCCTTTTTTGTGAACAAAAAAGGGCCACAGTGGCCTAGTTTAAGTACTTGTAAAATAAAATAAATAATAAATGTTTGTTTGTCTTTTCAGATTTTCCCGGTTAGGGGTCGCCACAGCGGAACTCCGGTCCGCTAATGATTGGCAGTCAATTTTTATGGTGCTGAGTTGCCAGCCCGATGCCCAACCTTCAGCGGAGGCACGCCCATTCACGTATGTCTTTCGGAGGCCACTCGACCACGGAGAGGACACGCAGACTCCACACAGAAGGCGCTCCAGCCAAGAATTGAACAGGAGAACCTCTTGCTGTGAGGCAAAAACACTACCGCTGTACCACCACGGCTTTGCAAAATAAAATAAATAATACTATATGCATGCTTTTAAATATAGAAACATGGACTCTCCCAGGTTACCCGTATTATTACATATATTTATTTATTATTTACAAAATAAAATAAATAATAAATATATTTAATAATACAGGTAACCTGGGAGAGTCTATGTTTCTATATTTAAAAGCATGCATATAGTATATTTAAGAGCATGCATACCATGTTAACAATTTCTTTCAGGCATAATCCAATATGTGTTGCTTTATTCAGAGCTTTTCAATTGTGATAACTCTGAAGGCCAGATTCCAAAAAAGTTACTGTCAATGTAAGCCTGCTCTGATTCCAGAAGATTTGCTCTCAGTTTATGTGACTTACTTCGGTGTAAGGCCTATCTTTAAACAGGCTTACACTGGAGGCCAGGTTCCAAAAGACATGTTGTCGGCCTGCTCTCAGTGAAAGTGGTCACTTACACTAAGAGCATGTCTTTTAGAATTGGACCTTAGTTTCACATTTGCTATTGCACTACTGTGCATTTCCTTTATGATGATCAGAAACAAATATATATGAGGGAAGTATAACTTTAGTAATTTTGGTCTTTTGGAAGGATCACGTGCTTCCTTGTTATCACAACCTGTTGAACATGTTTAGGAGAAATGATCCAAATAATTATACCATGGTACTATAAATACAGTAAAAATTAGAGGTTAGTGTGTTTAGCTATAAAATGCATGGCAAAGAAATATTCCTTTGCTATGAGGATGTTGCTGATTATATCATTATTGAAGCCTGGTTAAATATCCAAAATGCACAACACAAATTACAAATGTACTTCTTTTCATTTTGCAGATCAGGTAAGATAAGTGGTATTTTAGTATTTGTGAAAGAACAGCCAAAAGCCAGAAGCAAGGAAAACACCTCAGGACTAGAAACCGCCAAACAATAATTAATTACATTGGTTTTGAGTATACTCTTATAGAAACTGACCGGACTATGTCCTTAGCAAGTATGAGGGTTTTCTGATTAAGGGGTACACATGGCCAATGCAAATGCAATCTTCTTGGGGAACTTTATCCAAATGACAACTGGGTAAACTACTCAACATCAAATAAATATACCTAAATATCAATTGTCTATGTTATTCAGAATATTCTTCAATTGCAACACAAAACTGGGAAGAAAAATTGTGAATATAACATATTAGCAGTACTCAGGGAAGTGATTCTCCAATGGCAAGACATACTAGCCATATCTGGAAAAGCATTTTGTGCAAACCACAATAAGCAGAGATATTAGAATGCTGTTATAAAACTACAAATGTACCCACCTTAAATAAAATTAAATACATTTGCACTTTGGAATCTGACAACATACTTGGTTGTTTCCTGTTCAGAAGCAAAACAAACTAAACCCTAGTTGTCACTTGTCCTGATATGAGTCATCATAGCAACAAGACTGAGTAGAACATAACTGAGATGTGCCAGTCCCAGGCTCCAGTTCATTCTGTAATATTCTGTGGTGTTCCTGGTGTAATATATCTTTCTAATATGTTGTGGATGTGTGCCCTGGGACCTGCTTCCAGTGAGCTGTGACTAGCACACCTCAGTTTGGAATCACATAGAGAACATCCTTACAAGGTACCAAGGGCACCTCAGATGACACCTCCAGACACAAAGGAGCAGTGGCTGTGCCTCAGAATCCCTCAGGAATGGAGAACTCCTGAACTTATCGTGGAGTGCCTCCCACTGGAATTTGCAAATGTGAAGATACATTAACCTTGACTAGGAATATTGTGATTTAGTGGAAAGAACACATAGAAAAACTCCTGAATCCACTCGGCATAGCCTTATCTGTGGAGGCAGTACCAGAAGCAAATGCTGGAATTTCATCAGTCTCAATAGGTGAGGTCAGAGCAGTGGTTGCACAGTCCCTCTGTAGTAAGGATGCAGTAGTGGATGGGATCTAGCTAAAATCTCTGAATGTACTGGAAAACACTGGGATTTTGTCGTTAAACCATATTAGTGCAGTAAGGAATGCTTGAACAGTGGTATCTCTGGGCAAGCAAACTGGGGTAGTGGTTGTCATTATTAACAAAGGGGATAGTGGTGTGCATTCCAGTTAATCCAACTATACACAACTCTAACTTCTTCAGATGAATTTATATATTTAAGTCTTTTTTACTTATTTTATTCATCTATCATCTGCTCCTTTTCTCACCTTCCTAGCTCCCATATACCCTATATATCTTTTACCTTCTCCATGTCTGCCTTTCCCTTTACTGTCTTTCTTTATTAACTGTTCCACCCCATGTTTATCTCATAGCCATAATACTTTGTAGCATTACAGAAATATTCTCATATTTCCCTTCAGTGACATATGAAGTATTATTTTCTTCTAAATAAAAAATAATTAACTTATTATAACCTCTTTTAGCACTTCCAATCTTATTATATGCATAATGCATTCTAACCTCTGTTTGTCCTTGCAAATCATCCATCACTATGCTAAATTATCATAAAAATGATCTACTGTTACATGACGTTTCCATGAAATCTTTAACCGTCTGTATATTCTTTCACATTATCAGTATAAAGATATAATTTAGCATTGCTTTTATTTTTCAATATGTACATTTTCCCTTGTTCCTCCCTTTTGTATTCACACCTACATAATATTTCTCTTCATTTCTTTACATCCAGATCTTCTTTCTTCAGTATGACTGTCAAAATCTCATACCCAGAACATTTTAGCATTTACATCCATATGAGTTTTCATTTGTTTGAACATTTCTGTCCTATCTTTACTAGACAAAGGAGCAAATGCCTGTCCTACCCTGATGTAATCCTCTTTACCATTAAGGCCTTGCCTGGCTTGGCAACTATATATTCCAGCAATTTTATATATTTCTGTTTATTAATCAGTGTACTCACACCAGAGTTGTCAGCACCCCAAAATTCTACATTTTCTTAGTCATCATCATCATTATCATCAACAACCTCCCTTTTTTACACTTTCTACACTAGGTAAGGATGTTGTGTCGACTGTCACCATTTCTCTTGAATCAATACATGTCTTCTGCTTTCTTTGACAGTCATGCCTCACTGTCACAGGTCTTTTCTAAAACAATCCATCCATCTGTTTGCTGGATGCCGTCATTTCCTCTTGCCTTCTTCCTGTCTGTCCCAAATCTTCCTCACCAGATTATCTTCTGATTTCCTGCATATGTGCCTGAATCACTGCAATCTGTTCTCTTTGACCTTCTCAACAATTGGGGATACTTGTGATTTTTCTCTGATATCCTTATTTCTTTATCTGTCCCACAGTGTGCATCTTACCTCTCATCACAGGCATCTCCATCACCTCTTGCTTTAGCTCCCCTGCCTTCACTGATGGGTTTCTGTACAATATAGTAGTGCTGGTTGCATCACTATGTTGTACACCTTACTTTTCAACTTCTTTAGCATTCTTCTATAACATGCAACCCTGACCTTGTGCTAGTTATCTGTGGCCCCTTTGATTCTAGCTTTGACCTCCTCATTCAGACATCTTTATCTCTATCATCTGTGGCTTCCTCAACCACTCTGCCTTCACTGCCCAAGTTTCTGTACCACACAGTAGTACTGGTTGAACCACTATTTATACCCTGGCTGCAGAACCTCTGATTCTACCTCTGCCTCCTTATTCAGAAATCCTTTCTGCTCACCCAACCCTCCCAGATGACACCCTATTGAAATATTGGCACTCTAAATGCCAAGTGCTGACATGCTAAAAAAAAAAAGAAGACTAAAAACCCCAATAAACAGTGAATCTCGAAGATTACCCTTCTCCTTTAAACTTATTTTTAGTAAGTCTCCTCACACCCCTCAGACTTGTGTATACCACCTCTGAGATTGCTATACCTCAGAGAAAATGGAATATTCTGAGAAATGGCCATCTTGGATTTGTATGTGTAAATCCATTTTTGGGCCATTCAGTCTCCATGTTTCAGGACTCAATGTAGAGGGGCCTGACATTTCAAATGGTTACCTCCTCACACACTTGGAGGTGTTAACCTGTTTGACTATTTTCCAATTTGCTGCCATGACAGTCATCTTATCTGTATTTAGTTTTATCCCATGTGCCTTCAGTGGTGCATTTCATTCAGCTATCTGAAGTTCTTGTTCAGAGTCTACATGTAATGCCACACTATCTCATTAAATTCATTTTCTTTTTATGGTTTTATTTGATTTGTATTGAACATCATGGCCTTTGTAGTTTCAGTGAAGGTTTGCAGGACTAACACACTACATCATTCTCACACCATTTGTCAATGAGTTTCAGATAACACTGTCTGAGAATCACTTACACAATTAGTCTTCAATCATTTATCATTGTTACCTCCACCTTTTCTTCATCATCTGTCCTTGGCAGTTGTATCTGAAATGCTTAATTTATCACCCCTCTGTTTGTCAGTCTTCATCCATGGTGTCCTCCTCTTCCATACTTCTAACAGGAAGAAAGTATGGGAATTTTCACAATGTTCTGATCAAATTATCTGTGATCAATGAATACTACTCCAGGTGTCCCCTAAAAATATGCCAAGCAAAAGTAACTAAACAGGTAATGCTAAAGCCAGCACCATGCACTGAATCTGGATACTCTATCTTTACATGTTTATCAATTATTGGGACTCACTACACTGACACTACTGCAATTTGTGGACTTTAAAACTGGAAACATTTCATAAAATGTTCTTAATGCATCAGTTAGATTCACTCCTGGACATCAGAATTATGGACATAAACTTATGTCAGTATATTCCAGTCACTACATACCATCCCTAAAGTCAGATAAGAGTGTCTGTTACCCTTTTAATAAATATTTGGTAATAGTTCTTTGTAAGTATTCATTCCTGAACATTTTTAACAGACAGTGATAGTTCATATTAAGGATAGCTTCAATCAGTAACTGTTGGTAGAGAAGGCACATACATGTAGATAAGCGCACACACACACACACACACACACACACACACACACACACACACACACACACACACACACACACACACACACACACACACACACACACACACTAGAAGATCTACTTAGCTGTGTCAGCATCCTGTTCCACAGCTCTATGATGTTGTTGTGTCTCCCACCTCTCCACCTATATTTTGCTAACTCCATTGTCCCATAGTGCAGTTTTTTTGCTCAGATGCAACTCAAAGTATATCCACAATTTTGATGAAAATATCTTTGTATCCCAGTGTGATGTTGGCTGTGGAAGGTACAATTTGTGTCTGACCAGTTCACTAGGAATATCTTGAGCAAGAGACAATCATACAGTCAGGTTACGTGCTCTAAACCTTGTTGTTCTCCTTTTGGAGGTTGAATGCTTAATAGTATTTATAGTAATTTATAGTAATGCACATTGATATCATCCCAGCCTTCTACCCTATTGCATCAAAGCAGCTTTTTGCCTTCAACCTGAGGACAAAAGGATTCTACCTCAGTGAAGGATAATAGCCCCTTCAGTCATTAGCATGCCTACATGACTGTTAAGTGATCCGCTACACTTGTTTGTAGAAACTCTTGATCTGCTTTCTAAAGAAAGTATGATTTCTATAAGATTTTACTATTACAATGCTGACTATATTTTTCCTACTTTCTTGTAGGGCATTTGTCATTATTGCAGTATGTCTCTTTTTACATGTCTTGGCTACTGCATCTTCTCTCTTCCGTAATTCCTTTATATGTAACATATACAAGTTGTTATTTCGTTACGACTGTCTAAAGTAAGGGATTTTTATACTAATGTTGTTGACAGTATGGAATACTATGCATTGTTTTCTGTGCTTTCTGTAAACTTGCTAATGAAGAAATGAAAAAATGTCACTTTTCACCTAGAAATGTTTTATACGTGCCTTCATGTCATAAAAGAATTTCTACTAGACCAGTCCTGTATAGCAGCTTGTACAAAAGGGATCTATGAGATTTATATACATTATATATATATATATATATATATATATATATAAAACCATATATGTTTAAATAGTGTAATAAACTTAACTTGGGATTTAAACAACCACAAAAGGAACACTATAGCTGCTTTAGTGGCCAACAGCTGACTATGAAATCAGTTTTGTGTACTTCCGTGGATATTATATATTTATTCACTATCAATGAAATAAGATAAAGATACATTTCAAATGCGAATAATGTAACAATAACTCTTATTGCCATACAAAGCTTCTGCAATCTCTCAGCTGCAGCCAAAATGGAAGAAGTCTAGTTTGGGGACATGAAACTGTTATATAATTATTCACTGCTGAGTAATATCTGATGACTGGAGCCTGAAGCGTAGTTGAAACAAAACATTAACAGAGCTTCCATTAATTGTTATTTCTCCCCTGTTACACTTAAGGGATAGAATTCTCACAACAAGCTATAGAATTTTCTCTGCCAAATGTAGAGTTAAATGTAATATTTAGAGTTTGTAGCTCTGTCTGACAACAGTATCTTATACATAATTTCTGTTGTTTTGCCTGGATCAAATAGGTTCCATTCCAAGTAGGTCCATATGAGAACATCATTCCTTATAACTCTTAGTTTCCCAGGTCAGTTATTATGGTCCAGATACTCTCCCATAGCTCTCATAAGTAAAATTGGTTTTACTGACTTATATATGTAAGCTGGCTTCAGACCAGTTTTAAAACAGACAATGCAAACTGGTAGTAACTAGCAAGAGTGCCTGTTCTTATTTTTCATACAAAATATATTTGGGATGCATAGAAAGCTGTCCAAAACATCCCCTAAAAAATAACTATAGTGTACATTTTATTGGTGGCATGTTCTTTCTACACGAATGGGCAAACTAGGAGCTCAGTCATATCTATATTCCATTTCAATCACTTCATCCAAATGTCACCTGAGATGACCAGCTGTCTCCTGGCTAGTTGCTACTTAAACATTTTGAAAGTAATTTCCACACAAGCAAGTCTTTCCTTTCCACACACATTTATGCAACTTGCATTATCAAGAGTGGGATCATTTATTCTGCAGCTGTCTTCTGATTCCATCTTGCCAGATAATTACCAGTTCCATAGACATAACATTAAACACCCAGTCATCAACTGTCATTATCCTGAATATTCAGAAACCAGGATTCTCTAAAACCCCTATTTGTTTCTTTATATTGTAATGAAATAATATCTCAGATGCATGGTGTGCCTCTTTTTTAACCATAGCCGAGATTGTTTGTCGACCATTCTGTATAATAAAAAGATCTTATTTATCCCAAGATACTTGCGTGGTGTATTTGCAGAACGTACATCATAGGAATAGCACTGTTGGGATTATTCTGCTTGGATTACACTGTTTCAGGCACCGTGAATTACCTGTATTGGAATTACTGGTTTGGAACTGTAGACTTTGATTTTTACTGCTACAATTACTTGAAGAGGTTTATTGGTGAAAACGCTTAGAGGTGAATACCGACTGAGCGGATCAGTTATATATACGCACACCACCACGGAGATGTGAGAACAGCCAGGTGTGCATTTACCCTAAAACAAGGTACTGTTGACTTCACAGCATTACTGCATATTAGTGCAAAATATCATAAAGACTTTTTATGTACTGTTAACATTTCTAAAGGCACAGCTGCATGCAAAGTGCCACGTATATTTTGGGAACTTTTAACTGCTATACTTCGAATATAAAATAACAAAATCAGCCCACACACTAGTCATTTTTTCTTTCACTCTTTTTAACCATAGTTTTAGTAATTTGCTGCCTTCCTCAGACATTCACTTTCTGGACCATTAACAGAGCTTCTGACAAATACATACTTGCACAGATTCATTCCTTTACAGTGACAGCATTAGACTGATTGTATCTGACATTACATTTCCTGAACTATATTATAGCCACAGGCTTTTCTGGATATATTTTGTGTGGTGTGTGTGTGTGTGTGTGTGTGTGTGTGTGTGTGTGTGTGTGTGTGTGTGTGTGTGTGTGTGTGTGTGTGTGAGAGAGAGAGTGAGAGAGAAAGAGAGAGAGGGAGTGGAAGACACTAAAACAGATTGATAACATTGTTATATCTCTTAATATTTATTTTGTAACAGTCATATAATCTCCAACTTAGTATTCTGTAATTTTTCCAAGCATGGTGAGCCTGTGCTGTAAGAGAAGGCATTTTCTTTATACATCCCAGTATGTAGATTTGATTAGAGGTAGTAGTAATTTGTATTAACATTAAGAAAGAAAGAAAAACATAGTCTGATAAAATGATTGGAAACACAGTGTAGGGTTAGTGATGGAGTGAGGAGAAGTCATTGCGAAAATGACAGTTTGAGAGTTATTGAGATTTTTTTGAGGAAAGATGTAAAAAGGCTTAGCCCAGTGAGCAGGAACAGCAGAGCCAGCTTTTGTGTAAGTGCTATTTAAGCAAGGTTTTGAGTCTGTTTACCTTATCTGTCTGCTTTAATTAGGTAGGGATTTCTTCTCAGAGTTTTGGCACATAGTGGGAGTAAAGAGAGTCTCCAGCAGTGTTGAATGGTTTATTGAGGCATGGTAGGAGTTTGTTACTAGAGCAAAGTTCTCTAGTTAGACAATAGAACATTCTGTAATATTTGTCAATTATCGGGAAAATACAGAAGTTTGTGGGTAGAGATTTGTGGGATGTTGGTAAGCTGGTGTGGGAGTATGACCCATTTTAATTGTTTTGTTGTACAACACAGATAAGTGTTTTGTTACAGAGGTTGCTGCAAATTTAGCTGGTGTATAGTATCTAGAGAATGGTTCAGTTTTTATTAGTGTTGATACTTGTAAGAATGGGTGAAGTGTATAATAATGAAGGAAGGTGATACACTTATGCTAAGGTAATCCTATCAGTATCTGTCAGATATTGCTTGGCACTATAACAGCAGTTAATGTTTGAAGTGTTTGTGACACCAGGGAAATACTGACAGCCCAGCTATCTGGAATTTTTGTAAATAATCATGTAATTTGTTAATATTAATATGATTCATATGCGTGTCTTACAAATGTAAGATAACTATATGTTATGTGTATATTAAACTACTGGTGGAGAACTGTATGTTATGTACTGAGCTTCAAGAATGTAACCACAGTGTACCCTACTGGAAAAGAACAGAAATGTATATAAACTATATACCTGTGCAGAAGTTGGAACATACAGCATTAACTTGCAAAACTTAAAGAAAATAAGTGGAAATTAAAAGTGTCTTACAATGTGTTATAAAAGTTAGTAAATGTATTAAGGAGGCAGGATGTCTAGAGCTCGAAGTGTATTTAGATTGTCTTGAAACAGAAATAATTACTAGGTTTAAAATGTGAAGTGTTTTTATTGCTCTGTGACTTCCTAGCAGCTGCACATCTGAGAGAGAAATATTTTAACACAAAGATGTTAGTATCTGTTTAGGCTAGGAACTGAAGTAAGATGACAAAGAGTGATATCATCTGAGCTAACACAGCAGTAATGTTGATTATTAATTTAAGAACTCTTTCTCTGAGAAAGTCTGGGCATTTTGTATCTTGCCTTGGACCTAGAAGCATGCACTCATCATCAGCACTATATCTGCATATGCCTTGTTCTGTAAGTTATTTAGGGCATAATATATTTTAGATATAGATAGGAATATAGTAAAGATTAGTTTAGATGTTTTCTGTATTTATTTGAGACTGTTCTACAATGGTGTTTTAAAATATTTCCTGTGATTCTGAACTCTGTAGTTACTGTGTTTGAGTATTGTCTTTTCTTTTATTATTTATTATTAAATATATTTAAACCTTTTGATCGTGTCTGGTTTGTTTAGAGATATTTAAGCTCTTAGTGTACTTGCATATGTATTTGGTGACACTGTACAGGCCACTCCTAAATAGCCTTGAAAGTCTTGGTTACACTTAGCATTTGGATAATAGTAACATTACACAGTAGGATTGGACACCCTTTGGTAAGGGCCTTATAGTAGCTGATAAGTAAGGGTGGCTGGTGGCAGCTGGTACTACCTTATAGTCTGGGCAGAAGTGGGCATAGCTAGTAAACCTGTGCCAGGCATTCACAGGGGTATGTGTGTGTTTGTATGTCAATCACATTTCAAAGTGTGTATGTGTCAGTTACTTGGGCATGGGCAGGAAGCACTGGCTGGACAAAGAAGGTACTAGAGGTCTTAGCTTGGACACTCAGCTGAGATATTAACTCTATAGATGTTCTAGTGGGGACTCTTGTTGGGGATCTGGAGAAAGAGGGAGAAACCAAGTCCAGACTGACTGTGATCTCTGTGTGCTCTTAAGGGAAATTGTACTTTACTGTGTGTGTACTTGTAATCTTTCAAATGTGTATGTCCCTCATTGTTGCCAGTGGTTAGGAGTGAGGCTCCTTGATTACTGGGCCAGTGCAGGGGTGTCACATATTAATTGGTGGCAGTGGTGGGATATCCACATCACATATTAATTGATTGACAATGGTGAGTTAGCCACATCACATATTAATTGGCTTGTAGTGGTATTGCTATTAAATTCCTGTAGCTTGTGTACAATGTTCACTAAAAGTGTTTGTACTCTCAATCAGCCAGGCAGTGAACATTCAGAGTTCATATCACAATTGTTTTTTTTTTGTTAGCTTAGTTAGTCAGGGAGAGCAGGCAAACATGTCAGCAGGGCAGTATGGCAAGCTGACAAGGTGCCAGTTGGCTGAGATATGCAAGGCTGAAGGACTGGTGCTTGACAATCTGACTAAAGCAGGCATGATTGCAGCTTTTGTCACAGTTGCATCACAGAATAGCAACCAGGAGGACAATCAGACTGACTGTGGAGATGTACAACTCTCAGAAAATGGACAGCTCAACCTTTCCATAGAGGACTTAAAAATCCATCTGGAGTTAGAGGCATGAGTTTGAGGCCAAGCGTTTGGAAAGAGAAGCAGCAGAGAGACTGAGACATCTGGCGGCTGAGGAAAATGAGAAACTGCAACATCTAAAGGCTGAGGAAAATGTGAAACTGCGACATCTGCAGGCTGAAGAGAATGAGAGGCAGAGGCAACATGAAAAGAAGATGCTAACTCTTCACCAGAGTCATAGAGGTAATGGAGAAGGGAGTAACTGAAACCCAGAAGCTACAAAGGTCAGTAAATTTCTTCCACAGTTTACAGAAGGGTATAATGTTGATAGTTTCATTCATATGTTTGAGAAGGCATGTAAACACTATAATGTTGACCAAGGGCTCTGGGTATGGTTCCTGACCCTCTTACTCCACGGGAAAGCTGTAACTGTTATCTCCAAACTGTCTGATACTGATTTTTTAAATTATAATTTTGTAAAGAACTGTTTGCTAGAGTGTTTTAAGTTAACACCTGAAGCTTATAGAAAAAAGTTTTGTGAGCACAGACGTGAGGCAGATGAAAGTGTGTGTGAATATGTTGCTGAACTAAGCACTTATTTTCATAGGTGGGTTAGTGCTTGTCAGGTCACTACTTTTGAAGGGCTGTCAGACCTTTTGGTGAGAGAACAAGCTCTTAGCACTTTGCCTGAGGACATGAGAATCTGGTTAGCTGATAGACAATGCAATATTGAAGATGAGTTGGGGAAGAAGGGAGACCTATACCTAGCAAGAAGGGCATCACTGCATAGGAAATGGACACCCATGGGTCTAAGGGAACCCATGGTGGGCAGCCTAGACTGCCCCAACAGACTCTGCGAGTAGTAGGGGAAGCCAGTAGTCCAGGTACACACCCAGGACTAAGGGTTAAATGTTTTAAATGCAACCAGTGGGACCATGTAGCATATAGATGTCCTTGGAGACAAGTTCGGGAACAAAAGTTGGGAGAGACAATAAGTGGGAGTGACAAAATGCCAACAGTAAGTTGTCTCTAGAAAACAAGGCTACCAAACTAGCACCCTGCATATGTCCTGATAGGGAATGATTTTGATAATGCAGTTCCCTGTGTACATGCAGTTACATGCAATCAGGCTTGGAGACAAGCATATGGGTCTGGTAGCCTTGGGGAGACCCAGACAGACTGCACACTTGCAGCCAGGGCTGGTAAGGTGGTTACTTCAGGGAGGGAGCTACCCTGTTGCAGTGAGACTGAAGGTGAGTCACAGCTGCTTGTGGGTACTGATGTTCCCTTGGACAGAGTGACTGCATGGGAAGAGGTGAGTAGTATTAGTACCCAGGCTGACAGTGAGGCACCGCTGTCAGAGGATACCAGACTTCCTGTAGAAGGGGAGCTTGGGAGGGTTACTAAGAGACAGTTGAGAAAGGCTCAACTCTCAGACTATACATTACAAGGCCTGAGGGAGGTAGCTAGTAAGGCACCTGATTCTCAAGGGAAGGGGGAATCTGTACACTGGGACAAAGGGTTACTGTATAGAGAGTGTACCCCTTTGGGAGGGCTAGAGGGTGAGAGAATACAGCAGTTGGTAATGCCCAGAGCCTACCATCTGGCACTTCTAGCCATAGCCCATGATATTCCCTTTGCAGGTCATATGGGCATAAAACATACAAAGAGACGTATTATGCAGAACTTTTATTGGCCTGGGATTTCCAGAGATTTAACAAGGTACTGCAGGACCTGTGAGCAGTGCCAAAAGGTAGACAAGGCAGGAGACAAGGTGATAGCTCCTTTGATGCCTTTGCCTGTAATTGAGGAGCCATTTCAGAGGGTAGCTATGGATATTGTGAGGCCTCTGAGCACCCCAAGTTCCACAGGGAAAATGTATATCCTGGTGGTAGTAGATTATGCTACCAGATACTCTGAGGCAGTGGCTCTGTCATTCATTGAGGCAGAAAAGATGGCAAATGCTTTGTTAGAGATTTCAAGCAGGGTATGTTTCCCAAAGGAAATGCTGACTGAAAGAGGTGCCAATTTCATGTCTGACCTGTTGCCTTGTCTTTGAAAGTACTGTGGGGAGAAGCGCCTAAAGACCACCCCATACCATCCCCAGACTAATGGTCTTGTTGTGAGGCTAATCTCAAGACGATGGTATGGGCATTTCCAGACCAGCTTAAGAGGAGTGGGACATCTGTTGTTTGCTTATAGACAGGTACCCCAGAAAACCTTGAGTTGCTGGATGGGCATAGGGTGAGGGGTCCTTTAGATTTGATTTGAGGTGGGAGGGTGAATGTGAATCCCACAAGGAGTCTGTTGTAGCATATGTCCTAAACCTCCAAACAAGGCTCAGGGAACTCATAGGCTTGGCCTAGGAGAACCTGGCAGAAGTCCAACAGTAGAAAAAGGTCTGGTATGACAGGAATTTTCAAGCTAGAGAGTATGCTGTAGGGCAGCAGGTAATGGTTCTCATTCCTGTCAAACACACTGCTGGCAGCTTGGGAGGGATGCTACAAGGTGGTAAGGAAGGTCAGTGATGTTACCTACATGGTCAAACTGCTATGCAGGAAGCAGGGGCACAAACTGTACCAAGTTAACATGATAAAACCTTACCATTACAGGGAGACCCTTGTGCTAAGTATTTGCAGTACAAGGCAGGAGTAGTCTGAAGGGGATCTATGGTTATAGGGAGCCAGTCAGGAAAATCCAGAATTACTATGGTGGAGCCTAGGGTTGCAGGCATATGATGGGACAGTGCAGCACAATACTGGGGTCAGCAATGCCAAGGCAGCTGAAATCTCAAGACAAGGCATGGGTATTCCCATATAGGCTCTACCCTTTCAAGCAATGTTTCTCAAGGGTCACGTGAAAAACTAGCTCGGTTATTTGGGGAGGGAGAAATGTGACATAAGGGAAATACTGCCAGTCCAGCTATCTGGAATTTTGTAAATAATGATATGTCATTTATGAATATTAATATGATTCATATGCTTGTCTTACAAATGTAAGAGAACTATATGTTATGTGTATATTAAACTGCTGGTGCAGAATTTTATGTTATATACTGAGCTTCGAGAATGTAACCACAGTGTACCTTACTGGAAAAGAACAGAAATGTGTATAAACTATATACCTGTACAAATGTACGTTTTAATAGTAGAAGCTGGAACATACAGAGTTAAATTGCAAAAACATCAAGAAAATAAGTTGAAATTAAAAGTGTTTTATGATGTGCTATAAAAGTTAGTTAATGCAGTAAGGAGACAGAATGTCTAGAGCTGGAAGTTTATTTCTAGTGTCTTGAAACATAAATAATTACTAGATTTAAAATATAAAGTGTTTTTATTGCTTTGTGACTTCCTAGCAGCTGCACATCTGAGAGAGAAGTATTTTTAACACAAAGATGTTAGTATCTGTTTTGCCTGGGAAGTGAAGGCAGTTGACAAAGAGTGATATCATAGAGCTAACCCAGCAGTAATGTTGATTATTAATTTATGAACTCTTTCTCAGAGAACGTCTGGGCATTTTATATCTTGCCTTGGACCTAGAAACATGCACTCATCATCAGCACTACATTTGCATTTGACTTGCTCTGTAAGTAAGTTGTTTAGGGATAGTATCTTTTAGATATAGATAGGAATATACTAAAGATTAGTTTAGATGTTTTCATTATTTATTTGAGACTGTCCTGCAATGTTGTTTTAAAATATTGCCTGTGATTCTAAACTCTGTGGCTACTGTGTTGATTGAGTATTGTCTTGTTCTTTTATTATTTATTATTAAATATATTTAAACCTTTTAATTGTGGCTGGTTTGTTTAGAGATGTTTAAGCTCTTAGCGTACTTGCATATGTATTTATTGACACTGTGCAGTCCACTCCTAAATAACTTTGAAAGTCTTGGTCACACCTACCATTTGGATAATTGTAATATTACACAGTAGGATTGGACACCCTTTGGTAAGGGCCTTATAGAAGCTGATAAGTAAGGATGGCTGGTGGCAGCTGATACTACCTTATAGTCTGAACAGAAAGGGGTATAGCTAGTAAACCTGTGCCAGCCTTTCCCAGGTGTCTGTTTGCGTGTTTGTATATCAATCAAGTCTCAACGTGTGTGTGTGTCAGCTACTTGGGCAGGGGCATGAAACACTGGTTGGACAGAGAGGGTGCTGAAGGTCTTAGCTTGGCTACTCAGCTGAGATCTTAACCCTATAGCTGTGCCAGTGGAGAGTCTTATTGGGGATCTGGAGAAGGAGGGGGAAACCGACCCCAGACTGACTGTGATCTCTGTGTGCTCTTAAGGGACATTTTACTTTACTGTGTGTGTAGTTGGAATCCTCCAAATGTATATGTCTTTCACTGTTGCCAGTGGTGACCATTAAGCCTTCTTGATTACTGGGCCAGTGAAGGGGTGTCACAGTGTTTTCTTGATAAAATAAAGTATTTGATTATCAGACTTGAGGTCATCATCAGTTATGGTTCCAAAAAATGTAGTTTGGCTGACATTTTCTATTTAAGTTGTATTATTTCAAGTAAAATGCAGTGTGTGTGTTTTTGGTTAAGTCATTATTTTGGCATGAATAACATGCATTTGTGTTCTGGGGGCATATTGAGAAGTAAGTTAGAGCTGTTAACTCAAGATTCAGTGACAGTGAAGGAGTATTGGGTGATCTGCTGTAATTTGTTACGGATGGGGGCAGAACAGATAAGGGATGAGTCACTGGCATTTTGTACAAAAGTGGCAAAATTAGTAGCAGTATGGAGTTTATATATGAAAATGTTAAATAATAGTGGGGTGAGGATTATAGGTTCATAGGTTCATACTAGGCTAATGACCACCAGGGTCTTTACAGGTATAGCTGTGTAACCTCAACCCAACTTTGTCTCAGAGTTCCTTGGACACCTAGAAGGTGGGGTATGCTACTAAGGAGGTAGTAAAAGGTTATTTGTGTGGGGGGGTATGTTAGTTGAGGAATAATCTACTTACTGTTGACCTCTGTCCATCATAGACGTGGAGGGCCAGGCTTGGGTTGAATTTGCAATTTCCCATCCACTGATCATGGTTTCTTTTGAACAGGGTCAGGGATTCATTCTGTTTCATGTAGATGGGGAGCTTATTCTATAGCACAGGGATCATTTCAGATACTTATCAGTTCCAGTAGCCAGGCACCTGAAAATCCAACTTGTGCTGTATGTACAGCCCTTGGATGGGCTGTTAGCTATCCAGGGTCATTGACTGGCATATCCACACCATGACAGTGTTTGTGTGTTTGAATATCACAGGCTGATCTTGTCTCTATGAGGTTGATATGCTCCTTGGCTAGTTGTCAAGATCAGGAGGTTGAAATGGTCCTTGGCTAGTTGCAAATCAATAAGCAGGAAATGCAGAAACAGAAGTAATAAATTAAGCATAAAGCAAATTATGCAGCTTTCATTTAACAGCACAACTTTCCTTACAGAAATCTCAAACTGGATTTGAATCAAAAGATTCTGTAATTTGCAATTAATTATGACTGACTTTTCATATTGATGCTGTCCTGACTATGTCTGAATGACCTGTCTAATAAAGAAAATAAGGTACTTTGAACTTCTATCTGGTCATTATTGCAAGGGAAGAATTAAGGAACATATTTCAAAAAGATGGCAACAAAATAACTGCGCCAGCTCTTGTTAACAAAAAATAGTTTCACCTTAGTTGCTTATGTATTTTTTGTTCTCCACAGGACCTTGCACAGTGGTTCCTTTAGACATAGCTAACTGGCCCTTTCATTTTATGAGTACCAGGCCAGACCAGGTGAGAGCTGCCCATCGAATTTGTTCATAACTAGTTACTGGCCAATCTTTTTCTCAACAGTGAATTTTAGGTGCTAGGGAGCATACCAGCTTCCTGGTCCTACAGAACAACATACCCATCCCACAGTAACCCCCCCCCCCCACCACCACCACCACCACACACACACACAGCATATTTAAGCTCTTTTGCATGCTGTCTG
This sequence comes from Protopterus annectens, assembly GCF_019279795.1. NCBI lineage: Eukaryota > Metazoa > Chordata > Ceratodontiformes > Protopteridae > Protopterus > Protopterus annectens. Next base: position 415,309,325 of record NC_056745.1, on the reverse strand, counting down.
CTGCATGGAAAATCCCTTTGCATGTTGAATTCCTCTGCTTTCTGCATATGCAGCATGGTAGCATGTGATCTATATGCTCATATTCCAGGTACAACACTAGTGTTTCTGCTAGGTGTCACTCAAGTGTGGACCTGTAGCCTTTCCCACAGTAGATGAACTGGATGCAGCTGTTGACTCCAATCCTTTTCTGGCATTTAGCCACTACTGGAACTTGGGTAGTGTGGGACAGAGTCAGGGCTTTATCCCTCTACAACTCTGGAACTGGCACTTTAGGTGTATATTTGTGAGTTTTTTTTGGATATGATTTTTGTGCAATAGAAAACATGAGCTGTAAACTTAAAATTTTCAGTAACTGCATTGTAGCTGACATTTTCTCTTGCCTCTGATTTTGCTAACTGAACATGTTCTACATGTTAAAACTGCAGGTAACTTTCTCTGCCAAATGCTTTGTCTAGTTTAATATGCTGCATGACATGTAATTTATCCCTGTGTAATAGACTGCTAACTGCTCACACTCTCAAACCAATCTGTTTGCTATTTTGATTCCAGGCACTATATACCTCTGAGATATTTTACTTCTGTTGTGCCACTGGAATGTGCACAGTTGACTCTGTGTATTATATACTCCTTATTTGTTGTTTACATTACTGTTCCTCCAATGGGTGGCATCCATATCACTGATTATAGCACGGATAGAATCTGTAATACATTTATAAGACCTTTCTCACTTGGAGGGATGATAACAATCACTGATATTTGACTATACTGCTGAAAACACTTTAAGCAATATGAATACTCTCCAGGGGGTCAATACTGGATGCACAAACGTTTAAAAGTTCGAGTGTCATATGGTCGACACCATATGATCAAACTTTTAAAAGTTTCAACATCCATAAAATAAAAAATAACACAAATAACCTACCTGAATGTTTTAAGCAGGGGGACAAGTCCCCTTGCACCCCCCACACCCCCTGTCTTTAAATATACCAACTCTGAGATCGCACTACAGTGCAGAAAAGGGAAAATGTTAAGTTGTCAATCTCGCCTTCATTCTTGCTTGATGGGTTCGGAGCCGATCCCTCGGCTCCGACTCGGCACTTGCTAAGCTCGAGAGTCACTTTTACCAGCTCGAGGCAGCCCCATATCCCATGATGCAAGGCGGTAAGTACCCAGATCTCGTTTGCCGCTTCGCTTATGAGGTCCTCCTTTTACCAGCTCCTGGTAAGTGATTCTCTTTTTGGATATTTAAGCCCCTTTTTCTTAAAAAGCCCTTAATTGTTAGTTATTAGTTAATTTTTTACCTTTTGTGACAGAAAATCCCTGTCTTTTCTAATTATTTTTAGTCAAATTTACCCATCCCATCGCCTCCCTGTGAGGGTGTGTGTGTTGTTTATAGAAATACCTTTTTGGGTATTTTATTTAAGTTAATTTTTGACTGGTGTGTGTGTGTGTTTGTTTAAAGCACCATGTCAAAGGAGAGGGTCTCAGGTTTTAAGAAGTGTGACTCGTGCTGTCAGAAGATGTCTCTGTCAGGCGGTCACACTTCTTGCCTATTGCCTAGGCCCTCTTCACCTGCAGGACTCCTGTGCTATTTGTCATTCCTTCAGCCAGAGAGTCCTGCAGGAAAGACGTAATAAACTGATTCTTAGGGGCCTTCTTAAGCCGGAGGGCTCTCCGGCTAAGTCAGCTCCATCCAAATCAGTTAAACCTTCCAAGGCCCAGGCTTCTGTATCTAAGCCTGCGGCCTCGGCTCCGACTTCGTGCTGAGTCGAGATCGGCTCGGCTGGAGCCGATTCTGGCTTAACAAAGCCTTCGGCACCGATGGCTATCGGTGCCGAATCTGTATTGACCGCCGATGTCGGCTCCGATCGGTTCCGACACCCATGTGGCACAGGCATCGGTGTCGGCTCCGATCGGCTCCGACACCGTTACTTTGGTGGCTGTATCGGCTCCGGCTGGTGCCGATACATCGAACTTCCTGTCGGCTCCGAGGTCGGCTCCGACAGGATCTATAGTATCGGCTCCGATGGGTCATTCCAGGAAGAGGTCGAGGTCTCCTTCCTTTGTGCCCATACTTTCGGCTCCGGCTTCACCTCTTCTATTGGAACGGAGCCATCGGAGCCGATCTTCAAGGTCATCCAGGTTGTCAGATCATGACCTAGAGAGAGTGGTCATTAGATTACTTAAGTCACAGGTACTGGCCCAAATGTTACACAGTCCGTCTCAACAGATGACTGTTGGTCCACACCCCGTTACAGTTCCTCCTTCAACTCTACCCCAGAGCTTGGAGTTGGAGTCTTCGGGAATGGTTACTGCTACGGCTGGAGGATGGATACCCCCTTCTGTTCCTTCAGCCTCTACTCTTATCTCCTCTTCGAGACCTTCCTTAGAGGGATTCGGTGGTCGGGCTTCCATGGTCTCCTCCGAGGGGGTGAGTGGCATCGGACCCTTGTCCGAACCCGCTCTTCCCCTTGGAGCCTCGGCCTTGGTGAGCTCGGCTCCGACATCTGCCTCGGAGACTTCCTTCGGTGGTCCCTGGGTTCCTAGCTCTTGGGCGGGTTCTCTCGGACCTGCCTGGGAGGGGAGCATTCGAGGTGATGAAGAGTGTACTGGCCACTGGTATCAGTCAGCAGTCTGTTCCCGTAGCTCCTCCCTCTATAGTATCTGTTGACATCTCTGCCACTTCTCTTGCTACAGGACCCAGAGATCCTCCGCCTCAGGTTTCCCCATTGGGAATTTCCCCCTCTTCCGAGGATTCTCCTGATGTTTCGGGAGATCCTCCTAGGAAGAGGACTTGTAAGAGGAAGCATGTAGACTCCCCGAGTCTGTCACTTCGGATACTGACTTTGATGAGTCAGAGGGATCCCTAGATCCCCTATGAGGATGTCTCCTTCTCAGACATCCTAGAACTTCTGAAACAGAGGGGAAACTGGCCCACCAACAATCCCTCTGAGGATGAGTCAGTATACCTAGAGGCGTTTGGATCTCGGCCCTCCACCTCCTGGGTGTCTCCGCCTTTCGACCCCTTATGCAGGTTATTGCACGAAAGGCGTGGGCAGCTCCTGACTCTATAGAGCCAGTCCCTAGGAGGCCTTCAAAATTTATCACTGCTCCGGGTGACAAACAATTCCTTACTAAGGGTGTCCCAGCTGATGCCATGGTGGTGGCTGCGGCCACCAAAAGGAACTTGCAGATCCTTCCGTGCCCATCCATCCTCCTAATAAGGACTCTAGGACCATGGATAGATACTGGCGGATGTTTTCCTCAGCGACCTTTGCTATGCGTTCGCTGAATTACCTATGTCACTTCACCAGACTCCAGAGATATCCTGAAGGAGCTGGGAGAAGTAGTTCAGGATCCTACAGCTGCAGGGGCTCAAGAAAAATTGCTTCGCAGCTAGGAACCCTCAATTCCATTGCAAACTCCTCCATGCGGCTAATATCTTATGCTGTGGATGGGCGAGTAGAGCCGCAGGTACAGGTGTGGCTCTTAGGCGCCAAGCCTGGATGCGGCTATGTGATTTTGCGGATCCCTTTAAGGCGTCCTTCACAAATTCTCCCTTTGATGGGTCAGCTTTGTTTGGCCCTCAGGTGAAGGAAACCTTGACCAGGTGCGAGCAGGACGGCAAGACTCTTTCTGCTGTTGGAGTCCGTTTTCCACCCCTTCTAGACCTTATCCCAAAGGACAGAAGGGGGAAGATGTGGTGCCCTAAAAACCAAGGAGTCACCCCCGAGTCACCTGGTCAGTTTACCCCTAGAGGCAGAGGGGTAACAACAACAGACGCTCTAGAGGCAGAGGGGGGTCCGAAGAACCAGGGAAACAGGGAGCCTCTCTCTGACAAGCCCTTTCAGCATCCCTGAGGTGTTGCCCGGCTGTCCCTCCTTGGAGGCAGTCGGGGGAAGATTATCACTGTACCCAGAAGCCTGGCATTCCCTCACTCAAGACAGATGGGTACAGTCGATCATATCCAAGGGTTACATAATTCCTTTTGAGGAAAGTCCCTTCCCCTCAAGTTCCCTTCCAGATGTACCACCCGGTCTAAGGGAGATTGCAGAGTCAGAAATCGCAAAACTACTGCAAAAAAGAGCCATTCAGCCAGTTTCAATAGACCATTCAGAGCCCGGAATCTACTCAAGGTTCTTTTGGTCCCCAAAAGACGGGAGACTGGAGACCAATATTGGATCTCAGCAGACTCAACAAGTCTGTCAGGAAGACAAGATTCGAATGGTCACTCTTCAGTCAATTCTGCCCTTCTTACAGAAGGACAACTGGATGTGCTCAATAGATCTTCAGGATCGTACTATCACATCAAAATTCACAGGCGCTCCAGGAGATTTCTCCGCTTTCGGCTGGGGTCCAGTCATTTCCAGTTCAGAGCCCTGCCCTTTGGTCTCACTACAGCCCCCAGAGTGTTCACCAAATGCATGGCAGTGGTCACGGCTCACCTGCGACGTCAAGGATTCCAGGTGTTTCCGTATCTCGACGACTGGCTCCTGTCAGCCACCACCAGGCATCAGCTTATACAAGCCAGGGATTACACAATAGACCTTTGTTCTCATTTGGGCATCTCAATCAACTTGAAAAGTCATCCTTATCGCCCTGCCAGTCTATTACCTTCATAGGCAAACTTAAACACTGTTCGGATGTCAGCTACCCTTACAGAACAAAGAGTTTCAGACATTCAGACTCATGTCAGGATCATTCTGGCCAGCAAGAAAATACAGGCCAGAATGGTTCTAAAGGTATTAGGTCTCATGGCTGCGGCCATTACTCTTCTTCCCTGGCTCGATTCTACATGCCTTCTTCAGTGGATGCTGTTCACACAGTGGTCATACCAGCAACTTCCAATGCGTCACCAGATTCTGGTGACACAGACATGCAAAGAGCATCTTGCTTGGTGGATCACATCGTCTCAGGTTCACCAAGGCAGGTACTTTGTACCCCCATCCCGATAGCCACTGTCACCACGGATGCCTCCCTGATCGGGTGGGGGTCATTATCAGGGCAGGATGGTTCATGGGACGTGGCAGCCGTTCGAGTACCATCTGCACATAAATGTCCTGGAGATGAGAGCAGTGCTTTTAACGTTGCAAGCCCTCAACGACTTTCTTCCCATAGGGACAATTGCAGTCCACACAGACAACATGTCTGTAGTTTGGTATATCAACAAACAGGGCGGAACCAAGTCCTACCCCTTGTGTCGAAGCGCTCAGACTATGGCAATGGGCGATCTCCTCTCATCGGTTTCTGGTAGCAACGCATATCCCTGGGAAAACCAACATTATAGCGGACAGATTGAGCAGAGCTATCCTCATGCCTCACGAGTGGTCTCTCAAGCAATCTATAGCGGAAGAGATTTTTCTGGAATGGGGTCGTCCATGTTGCGATCTTTTGCTACTCCCCAAAACAGCAAATGTCCAGACTTCTTCAGCCTCTTCCCTCTATCAGGCCATCCCCCCAGAGACGCTCTGACCCAGGATTGGCCCCAGGGACTTCTTTATGCCTTCCCTCCATTTCCTCTGATCCCTCAGGTGATCCAGAAAGCTACCGTTTGAGAGCCAAATTGATTCTCATTGCCCCTTACTGGCCTCGACAAGTTTGGTTCCCGTTCCTCCATCATCACCTTTTGGTGCAGCCGTGGCATCTGGACCCAGTGCCAGACCTTCTGATTCACCAATCGGGTCAGCTGCACCGGTCAATCCCTTCTCTCAACCTCACAGCATGGTTGCTCCACTTCCTTCCTTAGCCAGGCTTCCTTTAATCTCTAACCCAGTTAGAGACATCATAGTAACCGCTAAAATCCTCTACCAGGAGGATTTATACAAGCAAATGGAAACGTTTCTCTTATTGGGCTAAGGCCCAAAATATTGATCCTTTTACTGCCCCTGTTCAGGCAGTCCTGGACTTCTTAGCAGAGATTTTTCATGCAGGCTCCTCTTCTTCCACAGTCAGAGTTCAATTGGCTGCTATTTCTAATTTTCATGTCGGGATAGCAGATCATAATATTATGTCCCATAGGCTCTGCAGGGCCTTCTTGAAAGGAATTTTCCTACTAAAGCCTCCAATCAGGAATCCTCCTCCTCAGTGGGATCTAAATTTAGTGCTGACATCCTTGATTCTTCCCCTTCGAGCCAGCTGTTTCTTGTTCCCTGAAATATCTTTCTTGGAAAACTTTATTCCTAGTGGCTATTACATCTGCCGGGAGGGTGTCTGAACTTCATGCTCTTCGGTTCGACCCCTATTTGGTTTTTCACAAAGACAGAGTATCTTTGAGAACTAATCCATCCTTTTTACCTAAGGTCGCTTCAAAGAACAATCTGAATCAATCCATTGATCTCCCTGTATTTTTCCTAACTATTCAGATAGAGCTGAACAAAAGCTACATTATCTTGATGTCCACCGTCAACTTAGATATTATTTGGACAGAACAAAAAAATTTAGAAAATCTGATCAACTTTTTGTTTCTTATGCGGATAATGAAAAAGGCCTTCCTGTTTCTAAAGTGACCTTGTCCAGATGGCTTTCTTGGTCATCTCGAAATTTATACGCTCAGGGGAAAACAGCTGTGCTCAAAACCTAAAGCACATTCAACTAGGAGCTTAGCTACTTCTACAGCCTTTCAAGCTAGACTTCCTTTGGACACTATTTGTGCAGCGGCCACTTGGGCTACTCCTCACACTTTTGTTTCCCATTACAAATTGGACTTGGCCTCCAGGGACAGAGCCAGTTTTGGCTCTACAGTCCTCAAGAGTTTGTTCCATTGAGCCACCCAGGATAGAGGTGCTAGGGCGGTCCCATCAAGCAAGAATGAAGGCGAGATTGACAACTTAACATTAAGAAGTTATGTACCTACCATAACGTTCCATGTTAGTTGTCTTCTCTCGCCTTCTTTCTTGCGACCCTCCCTCCTTCCCCCTGGCCTGGACAAACCTTGTATAAGAAACTGTTATGCTGAAGACCATTCAGACCTGGTCCTTCTTCCATCTGTAAGTTTTCTTTTTTCCTTTGGGAAGTTTTTTATGCTTGGTGCTATTGCCCTTTGTCAGCAAACGAGATCTGGGTACTTACCGCCTTGCATCATGGGATATGGGGCTGCCTCGAGCTGGTAAAAGTGACTCTCGAGCTTAGCAAGTGCCGAGTCGGAGCCGAGGGATCGGCTCCGAACCCATCAAGCAAGAAAGAAGGCGAGAGAAGACAACTAACATGGAACGTTATGGTAGGTACATAACTTCTTATTTTCCCATTCCACACTGTACGGAGATCTCTGTTAAAACATTTGAACTTTCAAAAGTTCGATGATATGGTGTCGACCATATGACACTCAAAATTTTGAAAGTTCAAGCATCCGATATGACCCCCTCCAGGTCATAAAGATACTTCAGGGTAACCATTCCTTTATGTCTAGGGCACAATGCTTTAATGGGATATGAGGTAAAGGACATTCTAATCTCTGCAATAGCAAGAGCCCCTGGTTTATTCAGTGGCCATATCTGTATACCATTTTTGGACCATAAAGCTAGACTAACCTTTACCTTTGTTATTCAGTTTCTTAAATTATGCAATTCCTCTCTTTTGCGTTTTTCTGGAGCAGGCATCTGTTTAGGAATGTTTCTGTTATATACAACTTATTAATCTATCTACTATCAAATATGTTTCCCCAAGATGCCTACTTAATTTTTACTTCCTGGAAGAGTAATATATTTAGTGATAGATACCTGATCTGATTCCTGAGTAAAGAAATGGACAGAGAAAAGCAAATTTCCAAGCAATAGTTAATTTTTGAATGAAAAGAATGAATAGCAATAATACACTGAGGAAATGATAATAATATCTGAATTAACACAAATCATCTCATTACATAAACAGTAAGTGTTACCTATAGAATGGACACATTATAATTCAGGTAATATAGTACAGGCTAAATTGAGATACAAGAGTAACTGCCCATATAAATTTGCTTTAAGAATTGTTTCACTAAATGAAATATTTTATAAACATATTTTATGTAGTTGTAAGAAGACTTCACATTAAGTTACAGCAGGCTTGCTCAAAATGCAATTACTCAGCAATATTTTAGTTGGACTATAATAGTAATAATAGTAGTAATAATAATAATAATAATAATAATGATTTAATTATATTATAAATAAATTTGAACTGAAGAATTAAAATTAATGGAAAATAGTACAAGGAACTTGTTTGAATAAATGAAGCTTTTCAGCTTAAAAATAGCAAGTTGTTAACATGTTAATAAGTTACTCCGGAGAGATTTTAAGGCTTAGTAAAGGAAGAGTGAATATGGATAATGGATGGGTGGGTTCATAAAATGTTTTTGATTCACTAAAAAATAGAAAAGAAAAATGCCAATGCTTCCTTCATATGGAAAATATACAGCGTGATGCTTTTTTCCCTTTGCGACTGTGATGACTATGAGTATAACATATCATAAGCATTACAAATATAAATAATTTGTGAGACATGCAAGCTGGATACTAATATTAAATGTACATGGGTACAAGATCAGATAATGTTGCTACTGCATAAATTAAGTGTTTATTAAAGGGGAAATACATGTTGCTGACTGAAGGGTGGTACAAGTGAGAAGTTCTGCTTTATCATTAAGGTTCTGATGGATTGAATGCTATTTGTTTTACTGAAGAAAATTATGGTTATCAGATGGACTAAACTAATGCCAGACATGGCTTACAGTACTTTATGTGATACAATGTGATGGCCGCAGAGCTGTCCTGTTAAAATATAGTTTGTTTAAGAGTTTGATGTTGATCAACCATTTGGGTGGAGAGACTGATGTCTTGGTGAAGGCTGAGGTTATATGTGAGAGTCGAGATATGACTACAAGAGGATGACAATAACTCGAAATATATGAGCTGAGCAAAACTTATCAAGTATGATTATTTTAATAATCACAAAACATTTTAATGTTAACATTTTGAAAACATTTTAATGTTTTCAGAACCAGGATATGGAAAGTAATGACAAGCATAAATTATGCACTGAAGAAAATATGAGAGATTTTCTCATCATTGTGGATAAACTGAGAGCCAGGTGTAATTGCAAGTGCAAGTCAGGTGACAAAGAGTGGAGTAAGATGGAGAGGTAGAATGATGAAGAGGTAGAGTGATAGATATGTGTCCCAGAGACTACCCCATCTATGGAACAGGCTCCCCATCCATATGAAGCAGAGTTCCTCCTTAACCCAATTCAAGTGCAACTTGGACAATTGGATGGAAAACAGAAAGTCATCCCTGGTTTGGCACCTATGTCTCTAATGGACACAGGTAACCTGTAAATGGTTCATCTCCCAGGCCCATGCTTACATTATCAAGGGTAACAGAACTTGTCAGAGATTTGGGATGCATTACTAGGCTTAAAAAGGCCCTTGCGGTCATTAGCCTAGTAAACACTTATGAACCTATGAACCTATGATCATGTGATGCTGAACTGCAAAATAAGAGGAACTTTTTGTCTATCTGCTTACTGGGGTATTGGGATGGAGGCTATGGAGAAGCGCATTAGGGAAAAGGGGGCTTACAGGAGGAAAAATACAAAGATACTGGAGAAGAATGAGCTGGAAATTATGTTGAAGATAAGAATGCAGAGTATACTACAATTTCTTTATTATTTACAATTTATTTTAATTAATACTCAACCCAAACAAAACTAAACTACTCATCTTCCAACCCACCAGACATACTCAAAACAACTCTCACTTTAACATCACAGCAAAAGATAACATCACTATATACCCAACTGAACACACCAAATTGCTAGGAGTGGAAATAGACAATAAACTAAAATTTGACATTCACATATCCATGACCATAAAAAAAGTCCACAAAAAACTAGGAGCGTTATACAGAAACAAGCAACTTCTCACCAAAGCAGCAAAGATTTCAATAGCAAATTTCCACCTTATCTCCACCCTACTTTATGCCTCTCCAATATATACCAACCTAAGGCAATGCGATCTAAACAAGCTACAGACCTACTACAACAAAATCGCCAAATTCGCATCCTACCATAGTCACCACTGTCTCTCACTTGCTGAACTGGGCTGGCTTGAACTCCCTCACCTCCTTCAATGGTATCAACTCTCACTCGCCCACAAACTAGTAAACCATCCACTAAATGTCTCATCCCTCTAGAATCTACTACAACCCTATCGCACCACCAGACCACTAAGATCCAGCAACAAAAATCACTTGCAGATCACTAAAGCCAATAACTCTGCTGGTGAAGCACTATTCTCTTGCACCATAACCAAATTATGGAACTCCCTCCCACCCACAATTGCCTCCATACCATCATGCACCCACTTCAAAACTTTACTAAAAGCGCACCTAAAAACATGCTGGCTATGCCCTTGCAACTCCCACTCTAATATTGCCCATCCCATCCAACCACTACCTTTCTTTCTACTCCACTAACTACCTTGATTATAGCAAGCTCAGATGGTCATAAGCCTAGTACTTATTATACAGCAGGAACTTCTTGTAACATTTGTTAATGTCTGTTATGTACTTCACAGATAAAGATTCTAGTTTTCTACTGATGTACTATGTTCTTCATCTGTAAATATGTTGTAAGTAATTGCTATATAAATTGTTAATCGCTATGTAATCCAATGTAACTACTGTCTGTTTATTTTAACTGTGGAGCTTTTCTCCCCGGGCCTCCACTTAAAATGGACCTACGTCCGGTTGGACACTCCCGGTCAACAAATATAAATAAATAAATAAATAAATAAATACTACAAAAAAACTATAACAAGATTAGGATTTCAGTATGGCAATTAAGCTGCAGTAAATAAAGGGCATCTTCATCTTTCATCTATGGAAGTTTGAACTAGATATTGAATTAAAAAATAAAATATTGTACTTTATGGATATGCTGTTTATCATAAACTTGTATGCCTTTGTAAATAGTGGTGATACATTATGGTTTTATAAGAACACAGGTAAAAAATGATTCACATCTGCATATATGTTATCTCTAATAAATGGGATTGGTTTGCCTGTTAGAGAAAGGCATCCATTTCTATACTCTGAATATGAAGTTTGTTTATTTATTTATTTGTCTTTGTTGATGAGGAAAAGTCCAACTAGAAAAAACCCATTTTCAGGAGAGGCCCAGGGAGAAAAGCTACACATTTAAGTTACACATGATGTACATTTATAATTGCAGGGTAAAAACATCTATACATGAACTTATTTACATGATAAATATTTTTTACATGAACATAACATTTTAACACAAAAAAGTAAGACAGAAATGAACATAAATTGGCTAATTATTGAATAAAGAAATAACATATAATAACAATGCGTTTATAGCATGATGACTGCAGGGAAAAGATCAAACTGGGGTGTTTTTGAGTTCAGCAATAATTTACAGACAGACAAGAAGAATGTAGATTTAAAAATGATAACTGAGATATGAAAGGAGAAGTAATGGAAATGAGCTGGAAGATAAATAGACAGAGGATAAATTAAAGTTAGAAACAGTTGCTGCTACTTTATATAGCTGTGCACATTCTCCAGCCTAACCTACCATTTCTTACTACACAGCTGCAGTCACATAGCCTGAATGTCCTTCCCATTCTTCTGCTCACTGACTCCTTACCATGAGAAAAAAGTCTGTGCTGTCCGTGTGTCTGAAAGTGCAGCTTCACAGCAGTTACGAATCCCTGCATCTTCTTGTGCCTGCCACCCCATCATCTTGGGAGTCACGGTGAGCATTAGTCTCACTTTGGCAGCTGGTGATATCCTGAAAGGATGGAACTTCACCCTGCCATCTTCAGCTATGTGAACAGAAGGAACAAATCAGTGATGAACTTTAGTCTCACCATTAGAAAACTCAAATATGGAAAGGGTGAAACTTATCATATGGGATGTAATTAATATGAGCAGCCAATGTGAGGAAAAAAGTATGATGGAAAGCACACAGGTTGTAGTCAGAGGATAATCACTAACAGAAAAAGGAAGATGTCACACTTATGTGTCAGCAGATAAAGAAAAATCTGAAATATTTTGACCAATTGTGGAGCTGGTCTCTGTTTAACAATATCTGTGAAATGGGGATAGTAGTTACAAAAATACTAAAATGTTCCAGGGCATGTTGAAAACATCATAGGAGGATGGTCTGTATACTAAATATGTCTGCTATGGAAGAGTAAAAAGAATTTGATAGAGAGAGAAAAAAGAACAGAACTGTAGATGTTTAAATCTTCTGGAGTTTTGAATAGGGATGTTGTATATGAGAGTCAAATAAAAAAGGAATGTAAAGCATATGTGTAATGCAACTTCAGGCAGAAGACTTCAGAAGTGGTATTAGTATGTTTTCCAGGCCTTATCATCCATCAGTGTACAATAATTGATTTATTTAACATTTTTTTACTGGGAAAGTGCAACTGGTACAGAGCCCATTTTCAGTGGAGGCTCGAGGAGAAACGATCCAGATGCATGTCTTTAGAATGTGGGAGGAAACCGGAACACCCTGAGGAAACCCACACAAACCCAGGGAGGACATGTTGACTGCACAGAACGCACCCCAGCCAAGAATCAAACCAGAGAACCTCTTATTGTGAAGTGACAACACTAACCGCTGCACCACTGTGCTACCTAATTATATCTGTGCCATGCATACCCCTTTGTGCAGTATTACATGCATATAATAATACATTTACTAGGGAATGAGGTTTGACATAATTGTTAAGGTGTTTACCTCACAGACACAATATATATGGTTTGATTCTCACCTCTGGGGGGTAATTGGCTAGCTTAAAATGGTCCACAAAAGCAGCTAGTCTAGTATTTACCTGTGAACAGATTTGTAAATTTATATATGCATATAGTAAAGTGTATAAATTATATATTTCATTGTAATTATGTATATCTTCACACCTAACCTATTGTTTCTATTTTATTCTAAATATTGCTTCCTGTGCTATATAGAACAACAATATAAAGTGTACCCTTCAAGCACACTGTGTTTTCTCTAAAAACCTTTAATCTGCTTTTTATGGTACTTTCTCAGCAGTTATGTTTTAAGGTATTTACAGACATATTAATTATATATTTTTTGCTAATTCACTCATTTATTTATTTATTGATTCAGTGATGTTCAGACCCAGTTAGCTTTATGACATGGCCATCCTAACCCCAATTGATTTGCTAATTCTCCCATCCTTCCTGCTGTAGCAACCAGCTTCACTTCTTATCTGTTCCTTCCTGCTGTACTAACTTGCTGCACTTCTTATCTATAACCACAACTCATACCCAAGTACTGGGGGACAGGATTCACTTACCAATTTGCACCCATATACATTTGCTGAGGTTTTTGTTTTTTTGTACTCATCCTGAATGTGGAGTGCAGCACTGTGTGTGCATGACATTAGTTTTTAGGCATCAAACTGGTTCAGCTTTATGTGCATGCATATACTTGCTGTTATGCAACCCCATAATTCATGTTTCCTCTTGTCTTGACCTCAGCTAGGAGTTACGCTCATTACAATGGTTTCCTCACATCCCTTCCCCCGAAGTGGGTAAGACAGATATTATCTCCTCACTCTACTTGACTGATTCCTACCAACCCAAGGTAGTTATTAGCTCCCTGCTGCCTGGCTCAATCTTTATACTCTTCTTCACCGGTGTTGTTGAAAGTTCATAGCTCTCATCTGGAGACCTCCAGGATCTGGGCTCTTAGGCATTTTGCTTGTTATCTTTGGAACCCCTTCCACCATGGCTGGAGGAAACCCCGGCACTATTTGCTTTCATAAGCTTCCTACAAACTTATCTCCTGGTCCTAGGTAATGATCACTGTTGATGTGACAACCTGACCCCATGCACAAAATGGAAAAAGGGGCTAATGCCAATATTTGTTTAGCTGGTATTTAATTTATTGTCATCTTTCATTTTATTGTCCAAGTTTTACCAAATCTTTGTTTCCAAATTTATCTTACCAGTTCAGTTAATCTTAGAACCTTGTTGTCCGTATTTAGCCAGGTAGATTCCTTAGTATTTCTCCAGGTATTTTCTCTTATTTATTCTAGTAATATTGTTATTTTTTATCATGTGTCAGTTATTTGTTTTCAATCCCTATTTTTGATAGTAATGGTACTTGGGAAACGTAGCTAAACAAACTCAAACTTGAAAAGGCCCATGTTCCAGTTGTGATCACAGGCATCAAAGTGGAGGCATGATATTCATAGCACAAAAGCTGAGTATTTTGCCAGTTTCACTGTTAGATGCTTTATTATTATTTTTTCTTTTTTAATATATGCAAATCATAGTTAAGCAACTCTGCTGTATTCATTCGAGGTGCAAAATGAGTTGTTGTTGTTGTGTCTTTCGGCTTTTAGGGGTTAGGGGTCGCCACAGCAAAACTCCGTTCCGCTAATAACTGGCAGTTGAGTTTTACGTGCTGCGTTGCCGGCCCTAACGCACAACCTTCAACAAAGATACGCCCATTCACGCATGTCTCCACACAAGATGCTCTGGCTGAGAATTGAACGGGATTTCTTGCTGTGAGGCGACAACGCTATCATTTTTGTGCAGCGATACAGTTGAATGCTATGTTTTATATTTTAAAGTAGGAATTTGCAGGCTCTGTCCGTCTGTTAGCATGCAAATAATATGCTATTAGATTATATTGTAAAAAACAGAGTTTCTGAAATACAGAAACCTTAATTTGAAATGCTGAAGGGGTGTTCTACAGCTGCTTGTGCCCAGCTGTTTGAATTCCTGTAACTTACAGCCAGAGACTTGAATGGCTGTAACCTTGTCTGACCAGCTGCACACCTTCAAACATGAATGTGAGTTCAGCAACGCAGCTGCTGCACCATGTGCTCACAATGTAGGAGATGAACAGAAGCAAGTGGCTGCCACAGACCAGGTAAGTGGGGAAGGGAAGATGTGGAGGTGCTATTAGGTTTAATGAGAAAGATAGGGAGTGAGGCACTGACTTTTAAGGTTAGGGTGGGGGGTGGCGATTTTAAATTTAGGGAGAAATAGGAACTTAAGGGATAGGGAGGAGGGTGTAGAATTTAGGTTTAGAGAGTAACTGTGGATAGAAGGGGGATGGGGATTTTATATTTAGGGATTGACCCTAAAAGGGATGGGAAAGAGGATTTTAGGTTTAGGAAGTGATAGGGACCTTAGGATTATGGTTAGGGGGGGTGGACATTTCAGTTTTATGGAATGATGGGGGACTTTAGGGTTAGGCTCTGGGTGGGACTTTTTAGGATTAGGATCAGGTTTCAGGAGGTGATAGTTAAGTTATGAGAGATGAGTTATTGAGAGTTAGAGCACTTGCCAAAATGAGTAAGTGGCAGTGAGGACATGTGTCTTGAGCACATGTAGGAGACCTTTATTTTCTCCTTCTAAATTAAGCCCATTCCACTCCTAAGCTGGTACTCTGCAGGTTTTTGGAGATGTCCAGTCACTAGTACCATTTTGTATGGTTAAAACTTTGCCACTATCCAGTCATCCCATGACTAATACGTGTATATAAGAAAATTTCCCCTGTCAGTTGTTGTTTTGCCCTGTGACACAGGAAAGTGTCCCTTGTAATTACATCCCAGCCCAGTCTCTTCAACCAACTCTCCCTGTGTTAACATGCTCATCTAACCTCACACTAGTAAATATTTTGATAAATTGAGGTCAACCAAGTTACTCAGGCAAAAAACAAACCTAAATTTATAGCAAGCCAACTACAGACTGAAGTATGCTCTGAAATATATTTCAGTATTATTTTTAATATCTATAACATTTCAGTGGACATGTTTTAAAATGTTGCTACTAAGATTTTAACATACCTTTTTGTAACAACTCATTTTACCTCATGAAATATTACACTGAATATGACAATTCTGCTTTTAGGTTTATAGATTCATATGCATTTACTGTACAATTGATATGTATGGTCATTAGTAGCCATGACAATTCCGTTTATTCACTACCTTTTTCAATATGGATCTGTAGGATGAGACCCAGGCCATATCTGAGGTTGCATATCTATTCTTTCTGGTTGCTTTTGAAAAGAATAAGGGAATTGATTTATGAATAGAGTGTCTGCTCCAGAAGATAGGAATTCTTTGAGTAGGATAAATATCCCTTCAGCAGGTTTAGTTTATGTTAAGGTTATACAATAAATCTGATGTTGTCAATCTTCACTTACCCTTGACTGTGGGTTTGGTTCGGAACCTTGGAACCAACTCGGCTGTTATTCCAGCTCACACCTTCCAAAAAACTCTCAGGCTAAGCTCTACCCATAATGCTCCTTACAAGATTACCTTACATCTTGTTTGCTGCTTCATAGTGCCAGACGTGTTCTCTCCTTTGAGCTCTGGAGTGATGGCTAATTACTTAAAAAAAAAAAATGTACGTTTTTAAGTCTTTCTTATATATCCCTTTATAAACCTATTCTACCTTTCTTTTCATCACTACCCGATCCTTTTAAACTCTATTATATATTTTACTGTTTCTGTGTGCATGAGACCTTTTCCTTTTTTAGTGTCTCAGTAGTTTCTAAAGTACCATCATTGGTACGCTATCCTTAACTCTAACAGTATTTCTTAATTCTTACCATCATTGGTACGCTATCCTTAACTCTAACAGTATTTCTTAAGTACCATCATTGGTACGCTATCCTTAACTCTAACAGTATTTCTTAAGTACCATCATTGGTACGCTATCCTTAACTCTAACAGTATTTCTTAAGTACCATCATTGGTACGCTATCCTTAACTCTAACAGTATTTCTTAAGTACCATCATTGGTACGCTATCCTTAACTCTAACAGTATTTCTAAAGTACCATCATTGGTACGCTATCCTTAACTCTAACAGTATTTCTTAAGTACTGTTGTTGGTATGACCTTCCTGTTGTGTGATTAAAAAAAAAAAAAAAAAAGGTTCTTTCATCCTTGTGTGTGTGTGTGTGTGTGTGTGTGTGTGTGTGTGTGTGTGTATCTGACCTTTACCAGTTAAAGGGACGTCTGGCTTCAAAAGATGCCAGAAGTGTGATAGGAGACATAACTCTGATGGACACACTCTCTGTGTCTATTATTTAGGTACATCTACAGGAAGACTGTGCCATTTGTCACAGTTTTCTCCATAGAGCACTAGTCGACCATAGAAATAAGCTTATTCTTAAGGGAATCAAACTTTGACAAGGCCTTATCTGGATCCAAAACTGATGTCAGTTCACCTTCTTCTTCTTCTTCAAGCAAGTTGGAAAGCTTAAGAAAAGAAGTCAGTCAGTTCTGACACTTTCTTTGGAATCACCAGTTAAAAAGGCCAAGGCTGCCATGGTTCCTACAGTTTCCTTGGAACTGGTGGGCCAAGTGACTCAAACTTTGGTGCCATCAGTGCCAGTTTCTGCAGTGACTACATCGGCGCCAATTTTACTTTCATGCTCTTCTTCTTTGATGTTGACAAAACCACTGGAACTGAAGTTTTCCTTCAGGAAATTACCATGCACCTGATATTCACCTTCAATGGATCCTTTTTTGGACCATCTTTCTAGTCTTTTTCTGGAAAAAACATCCACCCAGATCTCCTTTGGTGTCTTCCATCTGATCCACCAAAAGTCTAACAGAATCCGATATCTTGAGTTTGGTGGATCAGCTGCATGCAGCGAGGGGATTACCTCCTTCTATGGTTCCTAGCAATATTGGCTCTGGAGCCTTGCCTACTTCCACACCAGTCTTTATTCCTCCTTCAACTCCATATGAGCCTTCAGACCCCCCCAGTACCAACCTTCCTGGCTTCGACTGTTTCGGTGCTGGTCAGAGCTCCTTCTCCAACATCGATAGCTACCCTGAGTTCTTTGGGGTTTTTGAATCCAGAGACTTCCTGGGGTCAGAGCTTTTTTGCCATTTCTGGGAGTCAGGGTTTGACTGCAGTCTTTTTGGAGACATCTATGCCCTCCGGTACTTCAACACATGTAAACTCGACTCTGGATTCGGCTTTGAAGGTGTCTTCTTCAGTGTGCGGTAGGAACATGGTTCCAAAAGGGTCGGTTTCAGTTCTGGACTCCCATCCCTCTATGGGGAAGGGGCCTGCCTTCCAGGCCATGGAGAGGGCCTTGTCCATTGCTGGCAATCAGTCTATGCCATCCTTGTCAGACCTAACTTCTTGCCCTTCCCCTCAACTGGAGCTTCTCCCAGTTTCTTCCCTGGGACAGAGAGCACAAAAGACTCAGTATCAAACCACAGTGGTTATGTCCTTTTCAAGTATCTCTCTGGAACACCCCACCGATGAGGTACCTATGAAGAAAAGGTGCAAGAGGAAGCAATTGGACTCCCCTGAAGAGTCCTTTACAAAAGATTTTGATGAAGGGGAAGGTCCCCCTAAGTCACCCCCTGATGATATTTCCTTTGGGAACATCCTAGAGATCCTAAAACAGAGAGGTGGCTTGACTTCCCTCCAGCCTTCCTCAGAGGAATTGGTATACCTGGAGGCTTTTCATGCCCAGCCTCTACCTCTTGGATTTCTCCACCCGCTGATGATCTTGTTAAACTGATAGCAGGCCTGGAAGTTACCTGACTGTATCAAGCCAATTCCTAAGAGACCAGACTGTATCCTTTCAGCCCCTCAGGATCAGCAACACTGGCCCAATGGAATTCCTGTAGATGCCATGATGGTAGCCACCAAAAAGGAACTTGCCAATGAAAGTCCTACTATCCATCCTCTTAATAAAAGAATCTAAGACAATGGATAGATTTTGGAAGTGAGTTTATGCCTCATTGACCTTTGCTCTCAGGTCCTTGAATTATATGGCACATTTTACGAGACTTCAGGCATAGCCATCAGGAGACAAACCTAGATGTGCTTATGTGACTTTGTGAAACCATTTAGGTCTTCTTTCATCAACGCTCCTTTTGACGGAACATCCCTGTATGGCCTCAAAGTTAATGACACTCTAGCCAGATGTGAGAAAGATGAGAAGACCTTATCTGCCATGGGAGTACACTTTTCCATTCTTTAACGGCCTTATTCTAGGAATCAGAGGAGTGGAAGGCTATGGTTCAAGAAGTCCCAAGGGCCTTTCCAGGACTCACATGGCAACGACTTCCCCCAGGGCAGAGGTGTAGGTAACAATGGATGATGCCAGGGAAGAGACAGAAGTGGCCCACAGAACCAGGGTTCCAGCAATTCTTTCCCTGGGAACTCCTGTCAATGTTCCTGAAAGGAGGACCAATTGCCTACCTCTGGAGGCAGTCGGGGGGGGGGGGTGATTATCCCTGCACCAATCTGCCTGGTAAGGATAACAACGGACAAATGGGTGCAGCGGATTATAATTAGAGGATACAAAATCCTGTTTTCAGAACAACCAAAGGAATTGATCAGGATCCCGGATGCTCTACCCAGTCACAGGGATACAGCAATCTTAGAAATTCAAAAACTGCTTGACAAAAGAGTCATCCAAGCAGTCCCGCCAGATCAGATAGGATCCAGAATTTGCTCAAGATACTTTTTAGTGCTAAAGAAGACAGGGGACTAGAGACCAATCTTGGATCTCAGTCTGCTGAACAAGTCAGTTCAACAAATCAAGTTTTGGATGGTCATGGTTCAGTCTATACTTCCGTTCTTGGAAAAGGATGATTGCATGTGTTCAGTAGATCTGCAGGACGCATATTACCATATAAAGATGGACAATCCATCCAAAACATTTCTGCACTTCTGGCTGGGAGCCAGTCACTATCAGTTCAGGCACTGCCCTTTGGTCTCACCACAGCCCCCCGGGTGTTCACCAAATGCATGGCAGTGGTAGCGACTCATCTCAGGCTACTAGGATTCTGGGTGTTTCAATATCTAGATGACTGTCTCCTTACCTCTCCCATCAGGTGTCTACTCATAGAGGCTTGAGACTATACTCTTCTCCTTTGCTCTGACTTGGGTATCACTGTAAACTATGAAAAATCCCATTAAGAACCATCTCAACAGCTGGAATTCATTGAAGTGATGCTCAACCCAGTCACAAGCATTACATCTCTTCCCATAGAAAGACTTCAGAGGATAAGATCACAACTCAGCCAGATCGTTCACAAGTAGGTACCAGTAAAACTCCTCCTACAAACTCTAGGCTCAATGGCAGCCTCTGTCACTCTAGTCCCCCTAGCAAGCTATCACATGTGAATTCTTCAGTGGCTCCTAGCATCTCAATGGTCCTTACTAAATCAACCAGTGTGCCATTTGATCATGATCACTAATTGCTGTAAGGAAAATATAATTTGGTGGCTTCACTCCAACAAAATCTTGTTGGGTCATCCATTTGTTCCCCATCAACCCCAAGCCATAGTGACCACGGATGCATCCCGGATGGGGTGGGTGGGCATTATCCGGGAAAGATGGTCCAAAGCACATGGTCCCAATTGGAGGCCAGTCTGCATATTAATGTTCTAGAGATGAGGGGGGTGCTCTTAGCATTGCAGGCATTTCTAGCTACCCTTTCCTTTGGAACAGTTGCAATTCAAACAGACAATATGTCAGTAGTTTGGTACATCAATAAGCAAGGGAGTACCTGGTCTTACCCCTTTTTGTCAAGAAGCTCTCAGAGTATGGCAATGGGCAATTTTTTCTAGCTGCTTTCAGTAGCAATGCACATTCTGGGGACTTCCAATGTAATTGTGGACAAATTGAGCAAGACCATCCTCATGCCTCATAGGTGTGTACTAGGCTAAAGACCCTGGAGCCTTTACAAGCCTAGCCCATAGAAGTGCCCTGGCATCATGCCACCCAATGTTTGACCATGAGTGATCTCTCAACCCATGGGTGGCAGACAAGCTTTTCTGCCACTAGGGCCAACCTAGCTGTGATCTATCTGCATCCCCCCTGAACAACAAGTGCAACAGTTACTTTGCCCTAATCCCACCTCTGGGGAAGTCACTGAGAGATGCTCTTCTTTACAATTGTCTCCCCGGTGTATTGTACGCCTTTCCCCTGATTCCTCTGATATTCCAGTTTCTAAAGAAAGCCAATAGGTCGAAGAACAGAATAATTCCCATTCTGGCCCCAAAAGGTCCGGTTTCCCTTCCTTTGGCCTCATCTGGTTCAGAAACCTTGGTTACTCGACCCAGGTCCAGACTTATTATCCCAATCAGAGGGATTGGGTCATGCCAGTCTTCAGCATCTCAAGCTCACTGCATGGCTTCTCCCGTTGCCATGATTGCCAGGCTTTCTTCTCTCACCTTCCTGGTCTAATGCATCATTCTTGCCTACTACAAGCCTTCGATAAGAAAATTGTACCTTAACAAATGGCTAAAGTTTACTAAATGGTCATCAGACTCTAATCTTGACCCATATTCTGCACTTATTGATAAAGTTCTAGAATTGTTAACTTTACTCTTTGAAGCAGGAGCATCTGCCTCTACTATTTGAGTGCATCTTGCTGCAGTCTCTAACTTTCATATTGGTTTAAATGGTTCATCCCTTATGTTCCATAAACTTTGCAAAGCCTTTTTGAAAGGAACCTTAATGCTCAGACCTCTGTATAAAGAACCCTCTGCACCTTGGGATTTGAACCTGGTGCTTTAATCTCTTATTTATTCTCCATTCAAACCTTATGCAAGTTGTGACTTGAAGTTTTTATCGTGGAAAACTTTATTCTTGATAGCTATTACTTTCACTAGAAGGATATCTGAAATACAGGCCTTATCTTGTAAACCTCCCTATTTAATCCTTCATAAGGACAGGGTTTTCCTATAAACACACCCTTCCTTCCTACCAAAGGTTTTGTCTGAGACAAATATTAATCAGATTATACCGATCCCAGTCTTTTTTCCCAACTTCTTTACTGTCTGCAATTACACTTATCAAGGGTATCAGAACTTGTCAGAGATTTGGAATGCATGGCTAGGCTTCAAAAGGCCCTTGTGGTTGTTAGCCTAGTAAACACATTTCTATCGTCACAGAATGAAGGAGTTTAGAAAATGTGATCAGCCATTTGTTTCCTTTTCTTCATTACTTTGGGAAAACCATAGGTTCATATTCATAGGTTCATAGCCATAGGTTCATATTCATAGGTTCATATTCATAGGTTCATAGCCATAGGTTCATATTCATAGGTTCATATCCATAGGTTCATATCCATAGGTTCATATTCACAGGTTCATATTCATAGGTTCATATCCATAGGTTCATATTCATAGGTTCATATTCATAGGTTCATATCCATAGGTTCATATTCATAGGTTCATATTCATAGGTTTATATTCATAGGTTCATATTCATAGGTTCATATCCATAGGTTCATATTCATAGGTTCATATTCATAGGTTCATATCCATAGGTTCATATTCATAGGTTCATATTCATAGGTTCATATCCATGGGTTCATATTCATAGGTTCATATTCACAGGTTCATATTCATAGGTTCATATCCATAGGTTCATGTTCACAGGTTCATATTCATAGGTTCATATTCATAGGTTCATATTCACAGGTTCATATTCATAGGTTCATATCAATGGGTTCATATTCATAGGTTCATATTCATAGGTTCATATCCATAGGTTCATATTCATAGGTTCATATTCATAGGTTCATATCCATGGGTTCATATTCATAGGTTCATATTCATAGGTTCATATCCATAGGTTCATATTCACAGGTTCATATTCATAGGTTCATATTTATAGGTTCGTATCCATGGGTTCATATTCATAGGTTCATATTCATAGGTTCATATCCATAGGTTCATATTCATAGGTTCATATTCATAGGTTCATATCCATGGGTTCATATTCATAGGTTTATATTCATAGGTTCATATCCATAGGTTCATATCCATA
Source organism: Protopterus annectens (assembly GCF_019279795.1). Classification (NCBI taxonomy): domain Eukaryota; kingdom Metazoa; phylum Chordata; order Ceratodontiformes; family Protopteridae; genus Protopterus; species Protopterus annectens. The sequence continues at coordinate 415,286,509 of NC_056745.1, read as the reverse complement.
GGTTCATATTCATAGGTTCATATCCATAGGTTCATATTCATAGGTTCATATTCATAGGTTCATATCCATAGGTTCATATTCATAGGTTCATATCCATAGGTTCATATTCATAGGTTCATAGCCATAGGTTCATATTCATAGGTTCATATTCATAGGTTCATGTCCATAGGTTCATATTCATAGGTTCATATCCATAGGTTCATATCCATAGGTTCATATTCATAGGTTCATATTCATAGGTTCAGAGGTGTTTACTAGGCTAACAACCACAAGGGCCTTTTCAAGCCTATCCATGCATTCCAAATCTCTGACAAGTTCTGATACCCTTGATAAATGTAAGCATGGGCCTGGGAAATAAACCATTTACAGGTTACTTCTGTCCATTAGAGACATAGGTGCCAAACCAGGGATGAATTTCCTGTTTCCCATCCAGTTGTCCAAGTTGACTTGAATTGGGTTAGGGAGGAACTCTGCTTCACATGGATGGGGAGCCTGTTCCATAGACAGGGTAGTCTCTGGCATACATACCTATCTCTCCAGCAGGTCCTATTTATATCACAAGCAAGGTTTAAATCTTTAGAACAGGTAATCCTTGTGATGCTTGTCTTATGGATATGCAGGAGGTCCATCAGAGTGGAGCCTGACAATGCCCTGTATGCCAGGCATACATCTCCCCAGTTTCTAAAGTTACCCTTGCTAAATGGCTTAGAGACTGTATCACCTTTGCTTATAACAAAAAGAGAACGCATCCACCAGGACCTGTAAAAGCTCATTCAGCTAGAGCAAAAGCAGCATCTGCAGTTTTTCATGCCAGCGTTCCTTTAGATGATATTTTCACAGCTGTGACATGGGCATCTCCTCATATGCATTACAAACTGGATCTAGTCTCTAGGGGGGCATGCATCATTTGGATCGATGGTGCTCAGAAATATTCTTCCGTGAAACCTCCCAAAGTGAAAGGTAACTAGGGACTCTGTCCCATAGTCAAGGATTAAGTGAAGATTGACAGCATCAGATAAAGAAGTTATGTCTTACCATAATGTCCCATCTGTGTTATCGATCTTCATTTATCCTTGATATTCTAGCCTTCCTTTCCACTTACCTTTAGATCTCTTGTTGGATTGGACCTCTCCTATGATTGGTTTTTCATTACAGAGATACAGATATGGCCTCTGATCTGTTATTTTTTGTCAGTCTCTATTCTTTGCAAACTCAATCAGAGGTAATCTTGTAAGGATCATTATGGGTAGAGCTTAGCTCGACAGTTTTTTAAGAGATACGAGCTGGAATAACACCTGAGTTGGTTCCGAGGTTAGGAACCAAACCCACAGTCAAGGATAAATGAAGATCGACAACACAGATGGAACATTATGTTAAGACATAACTTCTTGCTTTTTACAGTAGACAACATAACATGAACACGTGAGTGGCAGACATCTTTAGGCTATGTCTCAAAAAGAGTGAAGGCTGCATTTGTGAAAGCTGCTTGCTTAACTATAGAAAGGTTCATAGATCCGATGGTTTTCAGTATTTCTCTCCCAAATTTTGATCTAGAGCCTCTGATAATATTTCTTCAAGGAAGGAAGTAGTAAAATGTTTCAGTTCAAGTCCAGAAAGTAATTTAACATAGCAAATGTACACTCATAAACATTAATGGTGTCCACTCCAAAAGAAAAAAAAACAGATACTGTTTAAAAGACTTGGGCACATTGGTTCACAACAAGCTGTCCTTTTACAACAGACTGTGTTAATATTTCAAGGAAATAATTTTAAAATACACCAGACATTCAAACTGGAAGCTTAGCTGATACATGACTCCGACAACTTGACTATTTTACAATCAGTTGTTTCAAAACATATTGCATTTTATGTCAGTCTATTAACAACCATTCAATCTAGTGCTGCTGATTGATAAAATAAATGCTGAAACAACTTTCAGGGAACCTCAGAGTTATTTTTACAAGGGTCAAGAAACCTCTGCACTCCTTGTATAAACCTAAATGACAGTTGAGGAAAAAGAAAAATCTATTGTCTTCAAAAGTTGTTTATCAATATTTCCTTACTCTATCAGCCTTCAGACAAACAGTTATGTGCAGCTTGACACATTCCTGCACAGACCACAAAATAATTGACTGCGAATGCTTTTCAGATGCAGACCACATTTAGTTTATGTCAGTTTGAAGGGATAATTCATATTATCTCTGCAGTTAATTTTCAGGAAGTGTATATTACCAGTAATTAGGAATTATATGTAATCTGACATGAAAGCATGAAAAATAATCTACAAACACAAATAAATGCAGCTATTCTTATTTTGCAGTTTTGTCGGCTGTTATTTTTATTCAAAACCTAATGTATAAACATTACTTCACAACTACTTACAATGTCATAACTAACATTTCTCAATGTCATGACTAGTTGTGAGAAATGACGTTACTATAAAAAACTGCTTACCTTTGGTTTTAATTTGTTTTTCTCTAACCTGCAAAGGAAATTTAAGATAAATTTGTACAAGCCTGCATTTTTTTCAACAGCTTGACATTCTAAAATTGTATGTTTATTTTCAAGGATTATTTTGGTTATTACTTATTTCTCCAGTTTCTTCCTTGCTTTGTATCATGATGAAATAAAAACTGATTTAAAGATAACAGAAGCAATTCTTGCAGTGACAGTAATTTGAAAAGTCCAACCCCTACCCATCCTAATACAACAGCTTATATAGACTACTTCATCTTAGTTTTATCTTGCCTACTTTTCCTATCATAGGTTCATAGGTTCATAGGTAGGTACTAGGCTGTCAGCCCAAGGGCCTAAGTAAGCCTAGCTAAAAAGGTTCCCTGGCTAACGCCACCCAACGCCACCCAAAAAAGTTAATTTCCTGTGCCCCTGTCAAGCAGAGTCACAGAAGTGATCCCCGGGGTGTAGTTCCTATTTCCCATCCACTCATCAAGATTTTTCTTGAAGAGTGCTAATGAGGAACTTTGCTTGACATAAATGGGTAGCTTTTTCCAGAGTATAGGAAGTCTCTGGGACAGGAATCTATCCCTCCAGCATGTCCTGTTTATTTTGGTAACAAGGTTTAGGTCCCTAGAGCGTGTAGCTCGGAGGGATTTCTTTAGGTGTAGCATGTCCAACAGCTCTGGGTTTAATATAGCTTTATATGTTAGGCAGAGATCTCCTCAGAGTAGATGATATGCTACAGAGTAAAGCTGGAGGTTTTTGAGATGGTCAGTGTAGGGCATCTGTTTGAGGCTAGTAATCCTCTTTGTGAGTTACTTCTGTGGCCTTTCCAGCTTCTGCATATGTCTTGTGAGGTACATTCTCAAAGGGGCGTTGTACTCTATAATGGGTCTAATGAGTGCCAAGTAGAGGGGAACAATAACCTCTTTTTTTCCTGGATGAGAACCCTTTTGTGATGAGGTGTGTCACATAGAAGGATTTCCTGACTACTGTGGCGATGTGGTTATCAAAGGAGAGACTACTGTCCACCTGGGTTCCAAGGTCTCTTATCACACATTCAGCATTAAGTAGACTGCCATTTATGTGGTAGTTCACAGGTATAGAGTTTTTACCAAAGGGGATGACAATGCACTTTTTGGCATTGAGCTTGAGGCCATGCCTCTGACACCATCTTCAAAACATGGATCTTACCTTCATATCTGGAGAGTGCAGCTGCAGTACTAATTCAGATTCCAAAGGCATCCACATTTTTTATGTGAGACATAATCAGAGACATTAGTTTGCATTTCTGGTCATACGTTATGATTTCCAGCGGTCTCAAAATAAGATCACATTTCAGCCACAATAACCTTATAGGAAATGTAGTTGTAGTAGGAGTAGTATTTCTTTGCATTAGTCCCAAAAAAGTAATGATAAAACGGAAGTTTCGGTCAATGTTTTTCTCATATGGATGCTTTACATACTTCAGGAATGTTTATTAAAACTTGTTAGAATTCATACAGATGTGCACTGGTGGGATATGGTGCTTGGATGCTTGGATATAAACGGGCTTCAGGATTTTTGCATTATTCATTTTTCTGATTATTTTTAAGCGATCATATAGGAAGGATATTCAGCACATGAATATTACATGACATTAACTTAACATTCTCATCTCGGAACATATACTGCTCCCATCCTAAACAGTGAAGCAGCTGGGAGAGGAAACAATTTTACTACACAGTTTTAATTAACAACCACACAAACTCAATATGCAAACTTCCTGCTTTCAGGGGTGATCTGGTTGCAATGTCTACTTAACTGAGTACCCTGGAGTAACATATTAAGCAAATGAAAATGGATGCAATAAAACCCATGCCTGCAAGATGTAGCACACCAGCAGATCGTTCTGCTTAATATTATGATGGCAGTGTCTCCTCCTCCCAATGACTACAAGTCAGAATGCCTTTTTGACCTAACTATGGTATAATGTGTGAGAAGGCACCATTACTCTATTGAATAGTTTTGTTTTTTGGCAATGAAAATTGTTCAGTGCATTCAATTAAAATCATGCTGTAAGTTTATGGACATAGGTGCCAAACCAGGAATTTATTTCCTGTTCCCCATCCAACTGTCCAAACTGCACTTGAATTAGGTTAGGGAAGAACTCTGCTTCACATGGATGGGGAGCCTGTTCCAGAGATGGAGTAGTCTCTGGGATACAGACTTGTCTCTCCAGCAGGTCCTATTTATATCACAAGCCTGGTTTAAGTCTTTAGAATGGGTAATCCTGGTGCTGTTTGTTTTCTGGATATGCAAGAGGTTTATCAGTGTGGGGTCTGATAATAACTTGTATGCCAGGCATAGAACTCCCCTCAACAGCATGTATGAGACAGAATACAGGGATAGGACCTTGAGGTAGTCTGTATAGGGTATAGTTCTATTCTGATGTTGTCTTCCTTTTCAATATCTGAATTTATTTGCTGTAATAAATTAAATTTTGAAAATTAGTTTGATTGAAATATAATTCATGTTGAACTTCATGATAATATACAACTGCTGTGAGATCTTTTACATCTACCCAAGCTGGCATCAGCTCAGGCAGATAAGACACTTGTTTATAGTCTCATTCAAAAGATGGCACCTGGGGACTACAACATGTCTCTTCCTTATGACTGTAGTACAGTCTCAGTAAAGGACAATGAATCCAAGATCCACAAGCAGGAGTAGAACCCACAGTCATGACTTCCAGCATCCAAGGGGAAGAGGCCTACATTTTAGACTGCTCACCCTGCTCCGTCTGTTATTTTTGTTCTAAAGTCAGCCATGGCTCCCTATAAGCAGCATGCAGGCATTTTTGTAATAAATGAGTACAGAGTTGCAATACAGGATAAAATGCACTGTAAGACAAATGAGTATTAGGAGCAGATGACATCTAGCAGTGAAGATAACATGGGGAATTCAGAAACATTCTGTCAATCTGTGTTAAGTGGCTAATGTGGGTTAGTCAGTTAGTGTGATGTAGAGAATCTCCAGTTCAGAGTCATGGTAAAGCCACAGCAAGAAGCACCTCATTAGCAGCTAGTTATCAAACCTTTGACTCAAGCACTGCATCATCAGAGCTGCCTCCACTACTAGTGTTCTTCCTACCAGCCTATGCACTGCAGTTGTGTAGACTTCCTCAACATGCACAAACGTGCGTACACACACATACACACACACACACACACACACACACACACACACACACACACACGAGCACATGCACACTCACACACACACACACACACACACACACACACACACACACACACACACACTCACACACACACACACACACACACACACACACACAGACACATGCACACATACATGCATACACACACGCAAACACATTCAGACAAATTGTTACCTCTAGAGATGCACACAAGTCTCCATTATACTTACTTGTATTTGAAGTCCAAGTGTCAAATTCCATTGGCATGAATAGGTAAATGCTATTAAAAGATGGCATTCAGTTTTCTTCCTAGAAAAAAATGGATCACCTGCTAACACCACTTCTCAGGGCTGTTGCATTTGCTTGTAGCTTCCTCAGTGAGGCTTCTGTCTCTGCTATCACCACTACAAGAGGAAAGCCCATAGCGTGAAAGCAATCAGAGAAATGGGAACGCTTACCTATATGTGGAAGTCTTCTGTCTTAAAGCTTCTGCATCATGATAAGCCTTTCTTAATCCCAGTGCATACATTTACAAATACTTTAAATGATGAAAAAGAAATAGCACATCTTATAATTTTTGAAATCTTACAGAATGGCATTTTCAACTGCATTAATATTTGACCTCTGTCTAGTGCAGATAAAGAGATATTAACTGTTGTTTTTATGATATTAATTTATATAGATATAATTTTGACATTTCTCTAAATATCTCAACAACCACATAACACAGAAAGAACTCTTCAGCCTCATATAAAAGCTCTCAGCTAGATAAATAAAATGCTGCTGACAGTATGTGTGTAACGTGAGAGATTGATCGACTGTGTGTTTCTGTCTGCAAGTGTGTGTATGGGTGCATGTGTGTGTGTGTGTGTGTGTGTGTGTGTGTGTGTGTGTGTGTGTGTGTGTGTGTGTGTGTGTCTGTGTCTGTGAGAGAGAGAAAGAGATGGTTGGAGAGAGTGAGATTGAAAGCGAGTGATGTGTGAATGAATGCATGTATGTAAGAAGAGGAGACTGTGTGTGAGAGAGATGGAGAGTGAAACTGAATGTGTGCATGAAAGCAGAGGAGGGTGTGTGTGTGTGTGTGTGTGTGTGTGTGTGTGTGTGTGTGTGTGTGTGTGTGTGTGTATGTATGTGTGTAAAAGCAGAAGTGAATGCATGTGTGTATGGGAGAGAAAATGGTCTGTATGTTGTTTTACTTGCTTATTTTTTTAACAGTATATATATATATATATATATATATATATATATATTTATATATCAATTTAATGTAAAATGCTTCCTCCAATACTATTAACATATACTACAGCAAGTTTGAAACAATAGGCGGAGGAACTATTTTACATAAAAAATATATTAAAAAAAATATAGTACTTAAAAAAAAACAAGCAAGTAAAACACAACAATTTTATGGTGAGCTCATTGTCTGAGCACAATAATGCCCTCCAGGGTGTGTGTTAATGTGTAATTAATTCCCTTACACACACCCTGTCAGGCATTATTGCTTGCTTACAAATTTAATAGTTACTGTGCTTACTGGGACTTATAAAATTCTCTTGAAGACCTAGAACCTAAAGAATACTACCACTACAAAAATAGTTTGTTCTGAAGAGTTTGCCATTGATACTTCTTTCATAATCCCTATGGTTCCAGAGATAGGAACATTTGTTTGAAATGTGAGGAAATAATTTGATTCTGTCAAAAAGCTTAGGCTCTGCCCATTGGAAGTTACACTGCAAACTTCCTGAACTCCATTGGAGCGAATGAGTTGAAGTGATTTGTTGTTATTCTTAATTTCATGATTGTTTTATTGCTGCAGTATATCCTTCTTCATTTTTTCCATAATTGTTTCAGAATTTGTGATCACATTTACCTTTTTTCTTTTATTTTTCATTTTCTGTGGAATGACCTCTGACCCTTGATGTCATGCACGGCATTCCACTAAACCTGTTAGCTCAGTGCATAGAGGTGATTCTGAGGACTGGGGTGTTTTTTGTGTGCTACAGTGATGCTCAAGTTGTTCATTTCCTTACAAGGATGACCCTTATTTGAGATCAGCGGGAAGTTCAGATGGCAACAGTGTTGATGTAGATGAGGGGGTGTGGCTTCCTTCATACAGCAGTGAAACTGGGAAATCACAAATAATATGGGATATAATATAATACATTTCATTTGCTGATGATTGCTAAATGAGAAATGTTCCTCATAAAATTTGTGGTTTTCTGGCAAATCAATGAGGTGATTTGAGGATTTAAGTCACTAAATAATGGTATACATTTGAGTTTCAGTCTTTAAATCCTTCAGCAAATGTTAAAATAAACCCTGTTACTCTAGCAACTTCTTAAGTGTATAGGAGCAATATTTAAAATATGCCCCTATTTTTAGGCCTTTGTCCCCCCATTTTGTCAGGCTTTGTCCAGATTTCTTGCACTAACAGGTTGAGATGTATGCTCACCACTCTGGAAAACATTTAAGCCAAGAGCTTGGGGTTAATAATAACAGCCAGAGGGGTTCAGAGTACTAGGGTAGATGGCTTTACCTCTCACAAGAAACATCTTTTATTTTTATTCAATTAAATTTAAACAAAATAGCATTCAGCTGTTGCACATTCAAATTACTGATCCAGATGCATGTCCCTTTCTGGTTTCAAAACTAATTACAAATTAAAAAATTTTAAAATTAAAATGCTGAGTCACAGTTACAAAAGCAAAGCTGCATATTATTCAAACAATGGTGATATATACACACACACACACATATATATATATATATATATATATAAATATATATATATATATATATATATACATATATACATATATATATATATATATATATATATATATATATATATATATATATATATATATAGGTGTCCGTTTACTAGATCTGCAGAGTGAAATAAGCTTTTCATGATACTCTAGACTGCAGACATTAACAACCATTAAACTGACTTTAGAAATAAATCATTATTATTAAGAAATAAAATAAATCATTCTAATCAAGAAAAAGATTGAGCTAAAGTTATTTCTAAAGGTGAGCAAAATGGTATCAGGCATTATTTGTTTTACATGAAAAAGTCAAGTACACATTGTATTTACATTGATTTTTGAGAACTAAAATACAGCAATATACCACACAGAGAAAATTTGCTTAACAAATTATCACTCAATTTAAAATTTAAAATGTGTCCGCTCAAAATTATCTATGGTATGATACCTATTATTCTCTTTAGGGATAATATATAATTATCAACCATGAAATGGAAAAAGCCAATCTATATCCAAATGGATTAGATTATTTTGAGCACAAAAAGAGAAACTGGCTAGGCTTAAAATGGCTTATAATGACAGCTAGCTTAGTACTTACCTAGAAACCTATGAACATAGTTTTTCATGTTTACTGAAATACTTTTAGCAAAAATTCAGTAACAATGCAAAATACTTGATGTATTTATTTATTTATTCAATTTTTTACTGTGTGTGACAAGATTTGTTTTAATGAAAATCTGCATAGCGGCTGGAATTTACATTGCACAGTTCCTTATACCATAATCCATGGCTTTAAAATGAAACAAATAATTTTTACTGTCAAGGGCAATAATACCTTTGTATGATTTTAGGCAGTAAAAAAGTCATTTATGCCAGCATTTGTCAGACTTGTTCATGCTTCTATATCAGAAAAACCAAAAATGCTTTTAGAACTCGCATTTACCAACATGTTTATGATATAGACAAATGTAACATCACAAATGCATTAGCCAAACATATTAAACTTCACCCAGGTCACTATTTCAAGTTTTTAGTTCTTGAACAGATCATCATAGACGAAAGGGGTGGCCCTGTTGACCATATGCTGGAGTATAAATAACTATTATGGCAATTGAGGGTCAATGCCACTGCTAGTCCAGGGCTTAATGATATGGTTTCACTTAGCAGTTTTTTTAAAATTAAAAGCAGACTTCTGCATTTAAATATTTAATGTCTCTTACAACCATGACAAGAATGTTATTGATTTTATTTATTCTTGGTTTTGAAAATATATATAAAGAGATATAACATCTATGGTAAAAATTTACATGACTTGATAGTAAAATGCATTAAGGGAGCCTGTACCTTTAAAAGTGGATATGCATTCTGCAAGTGTTTTTTTATTGATTTATTGCACTGGTTACATAAGACTCTGAGTGTAACTTGATTTTATTCTGAAGAAGTCATAGTTAAAAATTGATGAAAGCTCTCAAATAAAATTTTACTTTTTCCTGGTTGTCCAGTTCACTTTGAATTTTCTCACTTTTGCTCCTTTTTGGTTTACAATGATTTTAGATCTATGGGCAAAAGGTAAGTGCAGGTATATGGCAATGTTTCAAATTCAGATGCTTGTTCCCTCCAAAAGTATACAGTTCTAGCAGTTCTGTGGATAATATATATTTTGGTGGTTAGTATTGCTGTCTTTTAAATATGCTGAAATAGAAATATGCAATTCTAATAGAAATATGTATTTCTTTTGCTGTGCTAAAAAAACAGCATCAGTAATAAACATACAGTTCGACTGAGTTTTGTAAACATAATTTAATTTAAAAAGTAGACTGAAATCTAAAAATTAAAAAGACTTGACAGTGCATAAGTATTCTAAAAATAAGAGACATACAACGTTCACTTATGCGGAAGCTCTTTGTATGGGAATGGTTAAGCACAACAGAATTATTAACGCATCATGAGCTCTATGCTGTAACCTGGAACTGTGAAAGCAAACATGGAAAGAAAGATAGATCGGTTGTAACAAAGAAATGTTTAGAAATGCGTTAACGCTGCATGTATGTCACATCTTGTGCAATATTTTCTATCACATGTCATATAACACTCTTTTGTGCTAACTCAAAACTCTTAATTTAGCCTTTTCATCCATAGGGTTCAGTTCCAAAATAACTGGCATAGCAATGAGTAGGAACTCTGGCATTCTTCAGTGCTACCCTGAATGTCACAACAAAGTCTTCCCTTAGTATGAATGCCACACTAGCACAGAATTCACCTGAGTATCCCATGCTACCCCAGTGCCATAGGTCAAGTGAATACATGCTATACCAGTATGAAGTAATGAGATTCATATACAATCTTGTTACCTATTTCTGACATAATCACCATCCAAAGAAACCTGCTACCTACCCTCCAAAGTCTGCTGTTCCCAAAGCATCAGTTGTATGCCACATGGGATGTATGCCCATGTATCAAAAACATATTGAGTGACAAGTTATAGAACACAACTGACTGATCACCAGACACCTCTGTGATCATACTGCCATGAGGAAAGGGCCAATTCCCTGGTCCCCACTATACCATTATCTTGCACTGAAAAAAAAAATGGTACATACAATAAGTGAAGTTTTGTTCAACTATACCAGCTTTTTTCTGTTTGACAATGTTCGACAGTTTGAATTATCGACCACTTGTCTGTAACCTGTCAGATACGGTAGTGCATGTATGACAGTAAAATATTCCTCATGCATACTCTGGAAGTACAGGAGCAGGCCATGTTATGGGGTTACACTAGCATATATCAGTCCAAATTGACAAAAGACCAGAGTGATTCCTTATGTATGGGGGATATTTATAAAAAATCAATGACCATGTATGTGCAAGAGCCCACTATGACACATTCAAACACCTCACAGCCTGCAGTCCATGTTTATCATTATGTCTTTACTGGTACTGTAGGTTAATGGCCTTTCCACTACTGGCAGACATTGCACTTACATTGATAAGGTCCATTGATTTGAATGGACCATATTGTTACTTTGATGTTTTACCACTAGTGTAAAAGTCTGGTTTTGTGCCATGCTACATAGAGTCCTTTTTTTGCCTATGTGGTTTGAGGAACTTAGAGCCCTTTTCTCAGAATTGGGAGTAAATGCTGGGGTAGTATGCTAACCCAATTATACATTGTTTTGGACTGTAACCAAGTTCTTGTTGTTATACATGCAATCTATGTAGTCATATAATAACATTATCAACAATATTGTCTCAGTATTTTTGTGACATCCACAACTGCATACAACAATTCTTTATATATCATGGCTGGCCTAATGTGAGGGTATTATTGTATGTGATTCTACATCTAATGAAGAGCATTTGAGTATTGAATGCAAATGTGTTTTTTATACCTAATCTTTGTGAAACTATACATATTAGGCAGGCAACTGCTGAAATTCTTGTTTGTGTATGTGTTCAGAAAAATAAATACCATGCAACATGCATTCACTTTTTTAGGGCATTAGGCCAATGAATAGATGTATGGAAAAAACATATTTTCAATGCTGTATATCTGCCTGTAGATTCAGCCAACTCTTTGAATGCACAACAGAAAACAACAACAAGATGTTTTTGTAGTCTGAAAGGCATGGGATTCAAAATAATTTATATCTCTGGTAACACCATACCTTAAGCATTTACTCCACACTAATTCCAGAATATAAGATCGTCACACTTATTCCTATGTTGAGAAATACTAAAAGTTTGTCTTATACTAATTGTTGACCAGATCAGTTGTTATTTTTTAACATATACTTAAGAGTTAATTGCAGACTTCAGAAGTTGTTGCACCTGTTTCTAAGGACAGATGAGGCTCTATGCTATTGTAATGTTACAGACATGATTGCTAGAATGCAGTACTATACTGTTGCGTACATTTGTATCCTGCATTGTTAGACGGTAAATGTTTGTTTGTTAATTAGAGTTCCTGCATGCACAAGGATCTCTGAACTCACCTTTTGGCAGTGGTGTATAATTATCTGCAAATTGTATTTCAGAGACCAGGCACTGTCATTTCCTATCTGTTTTTTTTTTCAATTTAAACAGCATTCTTCAAACATACTGATATGCTTAACCTAACAGTGACTTATCATCTGAGTTAATCAACCTCTCTTACCACTTTCAGCCATCTCTTCTTCTGTTCTATCTACCCTGACCAAATATGATGCAGCTATATTGCAAGAGCTGCATGAGAGTCATCACTGTCCAGCAAATGACACCCAAACCTGAAGTCCATCCTTGAAAGGACTGAGAGAGTGCAGAGTATATATGTATGTGTAATCTAGTAAAGTAAACATAATCTAAGATTTATTGATTGTACAGTCTGAGTACAGGGTCAGCTGAAAGTCCCTGTACAGTCACCTGAACTAGGTAGCTATATGGCACATACTCTGTACTAGAGGATGTAGCTCCATGGAACGCCCCTAAGAAGCCTTCAGTTGTCTATGCCATTGGTATATACCACAACACATATTAACGAACAGTAAGTTTAACAGTTTTTGAGTAAATAGTCAATAAATGTATTATTACCTTCCCACAGTCAAACAAGACAAAGTACTTGCCTTGCTTTCATTTTCAGACGACTTCCTCCTCTACAATATATTGCAAGTACCACACTAAATACTTACCCACATATGAAAATGTCTGCTTCGTATGTTCTAGGCTTATGTACTGCTCCCTATAATTCTCCTTTATCCCTCCCAACATCTATTTTTCAGTTTAAATAATACAGTTGTATGCTATATCTGTAAACAACTTTCTTACCTTATACTATAGCCAGAGCATACTGATTGTTTTTTCTCAACAGTGTTGCATTTCTGATTCAGTGGTTGGGCTCGGCTACCCTACCCCAATTTCCACCCACTCCCTGCCACTCTGCATTTAAATTATCCCAACTCCACCCCTATACTTCATCCAAACTATTAGAGCATAACCAAATAGTTACCTAACAATTAGCATCTCTAACACATTCACTTAAAGAACTGTAACCCACAGGTTATCATTTTACTGCTGCAGCTACAACTACTCTTGTCCTAGTAACATTTTACAGTGCAAACTATGTTCAGCAAAATCTGTCTTACTTGTCATATAAGATGACTTTGACTCATACCGTACTAATGTGCCTCCTCAGTATATTAGCATTCTTTACCAACTACCATATCTACCCACTAAATATAATTAACAGTCTTACAAAACCACACTCAGTAACCAGCACTTACCAAGTCTGTCAGTCACCACAGCACTCACACTTTACAAGCAAACCTTTTTAGACTTTATCAGTTTCAGATATCTTAAAGCTAAGTGTGTAAGCATACAAAATACAATAAAACTAAAACACAAATGCATTTCACTACATACTTTCCTTATAACATTTCTACCTAAAAAAGCAGTGGAAACAGCCATCAAAACCCTGGCCCCACACAACAGCAAAAAATCCACATTAACAGTACAGTATTAATGTACCATTTTCTTTTCTTCACCCATCCCTAATTTCCAGCCTTTGCTCCTAAATCTCAATTGTAGATATCAATCATAGACACGTGTAACAAACTCCAACACATACATGCTTGCGTTGCCACATATTCCCCAGACATAGCCATAGCCATAGCCACAGAAACCTGGTTGAAGAAACACATAGATGACAATGTAATTACCCTTTCTGATTTCAATGTAATTAGGCTTCACAGGACAAATAAATGGAAGAATGCAAGAATTCCGTAAATATCCCCACCTACATATCAAAGCATATATCATGGATAGAAGTAGGATAAAAAATAAAATGATAGCTGGGTGCACAAGACCTATGATAAAAAAGTGTCCAGTCATGGTAGGCACACTGGTACCAGGACTGGAAAAGAAATGACATTGTAGAATCCTCAAGACACAGAAGTAGTAGTTCACAAAAAACACAAAAACTGACAGTCCAAAAAAGAGCCAAAAGGTGATAGGGTGGACTGTTGAGGATAAGAAATAAATAAGTAATTGTTACTATTGTGCAAGAAGCCCAGAATTTTCAGATAGAAGATATTCAAAAATATTAAGAGAGAAATACTTGCACAAGAAACACTGTCAAAAGCTTCAAATGCAAAACCATTTTCATTAATATGACAATCACTGTATAGACCAAGAAACCTTGGGCTACTGGGAAAAAGAAGTGACTGAGGAAGTGTGAAAATATACAGCACAAAACCTAGAGATTTTTGAAAGGTGTAAAAAGAACCATGGACATGGGAAAGAAAGAGAGATCTGATGTGGTGTAATATTTATGCAAAGGAAAAAGCCAAATTAATCAATAGCAAAAAAGCAGCTCCAAAGATATTTGAAGAAAAATACAGGCAAAGGCATACGGATAACAAAAATTTCATAATCCAAAAAAAACATCATAAAGGTAGAACAGAAGATTAGTAAAGTAAAAGTTAAACAAATAGAAGCTGAAGTTATGGGATACCTGGGAAGTGAAGGATTTAGTGTAGAAAGCCTACCGCAGGCTATGTCACAGCATGATGGAACAATGAACCCCCAAATTAAGGAGAAGCAGGTGGAATGGGAAGCATCTGATCAGTTGTCAGATGAAGATACTCTGGAGCCTTCAGTAGGAAACCAGTACACGAATTTTGTTGGAGTTGCACACTGCAGGAAGGAACAGGAAATGGTAGCAACTCTGACAAAGTCAATGTTTGGAGTGATAGGCTCGTGAATTCATATATGAAAAAGCAATGGATGACACAGGATGCAGCTGAAGAGAATATATCAAAGGAAGATGTTTTGTAGATGATGTAGGATCTTTTCAGGAAATGAAGAATAATGAATGTGCCCTCACTTTGAAAGAAAAAGATCTAAGGGAAGAGTTGCTTTATTTAAGAGAGATGGACCGACATATTAAGATCGATGACAGAACTGAATTACAGAAAGTCAGTAAGACCCAAAATTTTAGAAGTATGATAAAACAAATGAACACAATAATCAAGACTATTACCAGAGGTTCCCTTGATATAACATAAGTTAATAGGATATATTATTGAATAGCAAGATTAATAACAGATAAAATCTTAACCATAAACATTCAGGGCGATAAGGAAAAGGATGGTAAGAAATCAAATGGCATCATGAAAGTATCGAATAGAGAAAACTAAAAAAGCAATTAAGACAAGAAGTGTCACTGTTAGAAGAGTATGGAAGAGGGAATAGATCAACAAAAATAGAAAGACGTGATGAAAGCAAAATGCAGTATTAGAACAGACCAGGATCTATCGTGCGCTATTGCAAATTATAAACTAAAGATATCAGCACAGGCAGGAAAACTTAGAAGAAAGATAGACATAAAGGAAAAGTACAAAATGAGCAATTCACTGATTATCCCAAAAACATTTTATAGAGATTTGGGAAAAAAAGCAAAAGAAATAGAAACACCACCAAAAAAAAGAAATAGACACTTATCTATGAAGTCCCTGTGGAACATAACAAAGATGCTGAATGGATAGAAGAAGTAAAAGAAAAAGTAAGAAGTTCAAAGGTACAGGATATGAATTGGGATGAATTAGTGGCCAGAGAATGTGAAACAAAACTGAGAAAAGCCCCTAAGTGGAAAGACATAGGCTCAGATGCTGTACCTAACTTATTTCTAAAAAATATTAAAATCGTTGCACAAAGATTTAGCCCTGGGCAAGTAATACTTATGTGCACATCCCGAACACACACACACACACACACACACACACGCACTGACCTGGATTAACAACATAAAAAATGATACTCCTTCTTAAGAGTGAACCTGCAAGCTTCCCTAAAAACTATATACCAGTAATTTGCCTTCTACAATGCATAAACTGTATACTGGAATTGATGCCGGCATAGTTTATAGTTATTTAAAAGAAAAAGCAATTATGGCAATTGAACAATTGAACAATAAAGGGTTAAAAAGGAAAATCGTATTGAACAAAGGATCATTTGTTGTTAAATAAAATCATAATGGAGAATTGTAAAAAGGGGAAGAATCTAAGTGTGGCTTGGATAGATTACAGAAACACATTTGACAGCATCCCACATTCACAGGTAAAGAAATTCTTACAGATGTATAAGATATACCCTACATTGATCAATTACATTACAGTGACTATGAAACAATGGCAAACTACTTTGCAGCTAAGCCATGATAAAGGACAAATTATTATCCTAGAGATAAAAATTCATAGGAAGATATTCTAGGGTATCTCTTTGTCACTGTTGCTCTTTTGTCTTGCCCTTAACTGATTAGATCATTGTTACAGTTTGGCTCCCAGACAGCAACACAGTGTAAAAAATGTTCATCTTCATTTTGTGGATGAATTTAAAACTGTATTATTTATCAGATGATGAGATGAAAGCACAACTGCAAGTTGTCTCAGATCATATAAAAATGTGATTTGGCCTTGATAAATGTGCAAAAGCAACCTTTAAAGCAGGAAAGCTGCAGCACCAAAAAAATATCAGTCTGGGACAGGAATGTGATGTAAAGGAACAAGCAGAAAGAATTGTACAGATAATTGGGAAGTGGAGGACTGACAGTAAAACATAAACCAGTGCAAACAAAACTTAGGAATATTTTAGAAGACTAAATATAATACAGAAAACAGTCCTGGGATCTTGGAACAAAGTCCAGGTTATAAACCAACTTGCACTTCCTGCCCTAACTTACAATTTTGGGATGATTGACTTACCCTAAAAGGTAGTAGATTCTTTGGACAAGAAAACAAAAAAAATGCTTCACACTTATCAAATGATTTATAAAAATCAGTGTATACCAAAATTATATATATTCCCCATTCAGAAAGAGGTATGGGTCGCCTCAAAGCTAATTATATGTATAGATCTGCAATCGTAGAACTGCATACGTATCTGTTGACCTCACAAGATCCAAACACAGTGAACATGAGGAGAATAAGTCTAAGATGACTTCCTTGTTTAGTTTAGCAGAAGCATATTAGTGTCAAGTGAGAGTGGAAATCAAACCTGAAGTAGACAAAAATCAGGTAGCAACTGAATGTGCTAAAAAAACAAAAGAAAGAAAATAATGTGAAGGATCAGATGAGAAAGCAAAAAGTGTGGAAAAGGCATAAATATAGTTGGAAGTACAGGAAATTCCTGGAACAATGTCATGTCAATCAGGATCTGACTCAGAAATGGTTAAGTATAGGTGAATTTAAACCAAAAGATGAAAAGTTAATATTGGCGGCCCAGGTACACTTTGATTTACAAAATTCATTGAGCATGTCAGAGAAATGAACAAATGCAGGTTTTATAAAACAGAAATAGAAACAGTCACACATCTTGTTGCTGGATGTGATACACTAATGGCAGAGGACATGTAGACTGAAAGGCATAAAAATGTGGCAAGACTATTGCATTTGGGGATTATGCCAACATTACAATATTGAAGTAGCTGCGAAGAATTGGGAACACAAGCCACTAAGAATTATAGAGAACAATGAAGTTTATATCACATGGGATCACCCATTACCTAAAGCTAAAAAAATAGATGCAAGAAAACCAGATAGAGTAGCCCATAAAAAGAAGACAAAAATAGCATTGATCATTAGAATTACAATGCATTTTGTACAGACATGCATAATGTCAAAAAAATTCTAGGATATGCAATCAGAAATTAGGGCAATGTGGAAGAAGGATACCCAGGCAGTTCCAATACTAATAGTAAGAGCAATGGGTCTCATAAAAAATAATTTACAATAGTATTTAGGTGTGCTAATGTTGAGTCTTTCGGCTTTTCCCAGTTAGGGGTCGCCACAGCGGAACTCCGGTCCGCTAATGATTGGCAGTGGATTTTTAAGTGCCGAGTTGCCAACCCTGACGCACAACCTTCAACGAAGGTATGCCCGTTCACACATGTCTCCACCCAGAAGATGCTCTAGCTGAGAATCGAACAGGACAACGTCTTACTGTGAGGCAACAACGCTACCGCAGCACCACCACTGCAGTCCTATATCTAATTCCATATGAATTACAAAAGGAGTAATTCCTGAGCAAATTATCGTTGCTGCAAAGAGCAGTTTTGGCTAACATCATAGACTGAAACAATGCTAATTTCATGAACCTTAATCATACCATGACTTATGAATGGGGTCCATCATGGTACTGGAAACCCAAAAGACTTGGGGAAATTAAACCGAAAGAGGCTCCACAATCTGATAAGCCAAAACTATTGATATCATATATATTCCACCATGTAAAAATGAAGAAACTAATAACTAAGGACTGTAAGACTTATTACTCCAAACTCCAATCAGAACATAATTTTAACACCAAAAAGTTCTGGAATTGGATTTCCTCCTTTCTAAATGCTGGTAGAAAAGACAATCCATACCCTAACCCAAACTCCCTAGACTATGAAATTGCATCTAATTACAACACCTTTTTTGTTGACTGAATAGCCAAACTAACCATTCTTTCATTCTCTTAGTCCCCCATCCACTGATTTTTCCGCACTCCACCTTTCAATCTTAAACCTATCCCCACCAGCAACATAAAAAACTCCTCCTTAAACTAAAGCCCTGCTCCTACCCTCCTTATAATCTGCCTCCATCCTTCCTTAAGATGGCTGCAGACAGCATTGCCCTCCCCATTTCCATTCTTATCAACAGGTCCATCCAAGAAGCCTACTTCCCCTCACTCTGGAAGAAAGCTTTTGTCACCCCTCTCCACAAATGCAGCAATAACACAGACACTACTAACTTCCTTCCTATAGCTATTCTCTCACCTCCTTCTAAAATCCTCAAAAAGCGCATTCATCACCAACTCTTGCCATACCTAACACACAATCATCTTCTTACCCCAACACAACATGGTTTCAGGCCTGGCCACAGCACTGCCACTGCTCTTCTGTCCTTCCTTGACACCATTAATTGTGCTCGCGACTCTGGGAAAATCTTATCCACCCTTTACTTAGATCTCTCCAAAGTGCTTGACACTGTCTCACACCCTCTACTCTTACCTCATCTTTCCTCCCTCAATTTCTCCCCATCCTCCATAGCCTGATTTACAGGCACACTCTTCAATAGACAACAAGCTGTTAAATGGAAAAATTCCACTTCGTCCTTTCTCAGCAATCCCTCCATAGTCCCAAGGCTTTGTTCTTGGACTTTACTTTTCAATAATTTCATTAATAACTTTCACAAATCCATAGATAATGCTACACTGATACAGTATGCTGATAATTCCATAATCATCTGTACTGCAAACTCTCCCTCCAAACTCCTTCAGAAAACCCAAACTGCATTTTTCCATACCGAAACTTGGATGCTAAACAACCATTTCGCTCTCAATGCTAACAAAGCAAAAATCATGATATTCTCTCCTTCGGGAAATTTCACCATTGACAAAAGCTCCTTTAAAATAAAAAGCCCCAGTACCACTCTAATCAATATTGTACCTCACATCAAACTACTCTGAGTCACCATTGATGAACATTTAAAATTCAATATCCACATCCAAAATCATATAAAAAAAAACCCCACCAAAAACCAGGTCTGCTGTATAGACAAAATGGCTATCTAACCACTTCTAACAGACATACTCTAGCCTGCTCCTACCTGCTCCCTTCTCTTATGTATGTTGCCCCTCTACTTATTCATCTCCAACTTTGCCTAAAAAACAGACTGGAAGCCTACTATAACAAAGTTTATAAATTTGCTACAGGGTCCATACTCCACCCATCACTGCTATACCCTCCACCCCCTAAACTGGCTTGAGCTTCCTAATTACCTGAAATTCATACAACTCACCACTGCTCACAAATGTATATTCCAACCCTCCATCTGCCCCTCTTTTTCATCCATCTTAACCCCTTACCTCCCCAGTCATACTCTTATTGGTGAAAACCAAAACCTTCTTAAAATTTATAAACCCCTTCGCCTTCCTGGCCAATTACTTCTATCACACTCCTTAGCTAAACTATGGAATTCTCTCCCCAACTCCATCTGCCGTACTCACAACCACTCTAATTTCAATTCTCCCCTCCATTCTTACCTTACCTCAAACTGGGACTGTTCCTGCTCCCTTCACACGTAAATTACACTGTTGTCGCTTTCAAACCTCCCTTCAATTTCATCTACTATCACCTCTAATCACTATCATTATTGTTAGAACAAACACTAAACTTGTATTAACACTTGTTAATTTGTACTTTTAATTATATTATCTATATTACTTTTGACTTTATCTATATTTTAACATTTGTGTTTTTTAAATATATACTCTCTGATTTTGTGTTTGCATTTTAAATTGTATATTTATGCTTTTATATACTGTATATTCCATACTTTATTTATGTTATATTCTGTTAACTGCTTTTGGAGCTTTTATCCCCTAGGTCTCCACTAAAAATGGGCTCTGCTTGGACCAATGGATTTCCGAGGTCATCAAACTGGAAATAAATAAATAAATAAATAAAGTAATAATATTACCACTGTGAAAAATATTCTATACTGGATACCCTACCAAATTTGATGTGAAACAATAATACTAGGAGGGCTAAATATAGAGTAGCAACTAATAAATCAACACCCCTACTGATTCCATAAACTTATATGCTTTTACAAAGTTAATTGCAGTAGTTACTAGAGTCCACAAAGGCAATGGTAGGTAATCTGTCTTAGACTGAATTCTTGCTAATAGCCCAAACATAATTAGGATAGCAGGTTGCTTTCCAGACAGCCTAAGTGACCATCTACCTACTTATGCAGTCAGAAATTACAATACCCATGATAAACATATAATTTACAACTAAGTCTATAACTCAACAAACTTTGACAAAGACACTTTATCATAATAATTCTCAATAACTTTACTACAGTATGTACCAAAAGGGTCAAATCCAACCTTAAACCATAGCTAACAAAGGAAACTAAGAAATTAATGCTACAGCGTGAAAAAAACTGAAATTAATGGCTAAAAAATAGATCATAAAAAACATTTCAACATTTCAGTCACTTAAGGAATAGGACAAAATTCAAAAAACAAATGTGTTAAACAACTCTGTAATAACATCCTCCAAAACAAACATCAACACAACTGAAGACTCTTCTGATGATCCTTAAACAACTGCTTATTTCAAGTCCAAACTACCACCCATGTACCCTAAATCCAGCATTACTACTGACTCAATTCTCACACAACTTAACAATTACTTTATATGATAATAGTGTACCTTCCAAAGATGAATGCCTCCACTATTGCCTCAGTACATGTAGGCTTTGCTAAATATTCTTAACTATTTGACTTCAGCCCAGTACCTGCCTCCACCATTAAAAAATACTCTTAGATAAGCTAAAACCAACCACTCTAGCTGCTGACCAACTCCAGTGGCTACAGATGCAAATGCTTTTTTGGTCTGCATATTGAGAAATAGATGAATTTATGCAAAATGTATTCCTTGTAATTGTAAATCCTTATTGTACCTTTACACAACGGCGCAATTGCTTTTCTGGTCTTAATTTTGTGAAATAGATGAATTTATGAAAAATGTATCTAAATCCTTTATTGTACCTTTACACAAAGGTGGCACATGGACAGAGTTTAATAACTATAACTGTAGTCTCATTGAAATCTTCTCCTACCTATCAAAAATATTTGAAAAATGTATTCATGATCAGTTTCTACATCACCTAAATTCTTTCTGAAACTTTACATGGTTTCAGACTCCACCACAGTACGACCACTGCCCTCCTTCACTTGGCCAGCACTATAAACCAGCATAGGAGCAATGGTAAACTAGTGTTAACCATGTTCTTAGACCTAGCCACATTTTTTGACAGTGTATCACACCATCTACTCCCTAAGCTCTCTTCTATAGATTTCAAAATGAATAATTTAGGCACAAGGAGCACAGCAAAGGCATAAACCAATACCAGAATATTTTATTACTTCATAAGTCACATAAAATCCAAAATTAACTATATATAATCCAGTAAAACACTTAATTTTATCACAGCATTTTTCGTTTACCATAGAACTTCTTCATATAAGCTAAAACAGTCAATCCCATCATACCTTTTATATATTCTATTCAAACCAATTAACCAATAAAAAAATAGATAATATAAATAAAACTACTGAATTTTTAAAGTTTACATATAATATTACATGGCAACTCAGCACCATAAAAAAATCAACTGCCAATCATTAGCGGACCGGAGTTCCGCTGTGGCGACCCCTAACCGGGAAAAGCTGAAAAGACAAACAAATAAACATATAATATTACAAGAGACTCTGTAGGTTATTTAGATGTTACAATCTATAAAGACTATGACAGTGATGAATTTGTCTAGAGTGTATAGAAAAAGTATGTTTTCCAACTCCTATTTACTTTTTACAAGTGCCCACCCATGCAAACAAAAGAGAAGTATAATAAAGGGGCGATTTATCAGAATTTCTAGAATGACTTTAGATGATGAGGAGTTTTTAAAAGAAAGTATTAAGTTGAAAAATATGTTTTTGGAGAGAAGGTATCCTGGTAAAATGGTACAAGAGGTCCTGAAGGAAGTAAAGGTGGGGAGAACAAATAGATTTGTCCCCATTTTAGGTAAAGGGTTGAAAAAGAATGTAAATGTTGTGGAAAAATATAAAAGAAGAGAAGAAATTAATTACACTGGGACATTTGTTTTTAACTATAATAGTAAAGCCCCATTAATTAAGAATAAAAAAAAAGTCTATTGGCTTTTCCCGGTTAGGGGTCGCCACAGCCGAACTCCAGTCCACTAATGATTGGCAGTGAATTTTTACAGTGCCAAGTTGCCAGCCCAATGCCCAACCTTCAGCAGAGGCACGCCCATTCACGCATGTCTTTCGGAGGCCACTCGACCACGGAGAGGACACGCAGACTCCACACAGAAGGCACTCCAGCCGAAAATCGAACAGGAGAACCTCTTGCTGTGAGGCGACAATGCTAACCGCTGCACACCATGGCTATTAATTAAGACTATTATATCAAAAAACTAGAAAATATTTGCAGCATTTTCTGATATGAATTCCATCTTTAAACAGCCATTAACATTCGTGTATAAAAGAGAAAGAAATGTAAAAAATATCTTAGAGAAAAATCCCCCCACTAATAAAGAGGTTAATAAAAGAAAAGGGACTTATAAATGTGGTAAATGTGTGCAATGTCCCCACATAAAAATGCAGATAATATATATTTAGAGAATAGGGATAAGATATTAAATGGTAAACAATTTTCAAATTGTGATAGTAAAGGAATTGTTTACATTGCAGAATGCAAAAAGTGTTCTGCATTTTATATGGGGAAAACACTGAGAGCCCTTAAAAGGAGAATATATGAACATCTTTATGATATTCATAAGCAAGATCCTAACAATGCATTATTTAAGCATGCTAAAATTTGCAAAGAGGCCAAATTTGTACTTTTTGTGCTGGAAGAAGTGCCATATGATATTAAGGGGAGAGAATGGGAGACAAGAATTGAATTTAGAGAAGTATTCTGGCAGCTGGTTTTAGAAGCCTGTAAACCCCCAGGTCTTAATGAACATGTCTCCCAAACTCCAGTGTTAAAATTAAGGGCTGCTAGATTATAATTATTAGGTTTAAGTTGGTTGAGGCAGTTCAGTCATACTTTTTATTTTTTATAATGTATTGTTTTGCCCATTTGATTCTCAGTTAGAGTGTCTTCTGTGTGGCAACATGCGTGAATGGGAGTTCCTTCGTTGAAGGTTATGCATTAGGCCTGGCAAGCCAGTACGTAAAAATCTACTGCCAATCATTTGTGGACCAGAGTTCCGCTGTGGTGACCCCTAACCAGGAAAAGCCGAAAGAAGACTAGACTAGACATTGTTTGCTATGTATATTCTATAATGTATTTTTATAGGGGCCACCAGATGGCAGTAAAGCATAGGTTCATAGGTTCGTAGGTAGGTACTAGGCTATCAGCCCAAGGGCATAAGTAAGTCTAGCCAATAAAGTTCCCTGGCTTACACCACCCAAAAAAGTTATTTTCCTGTGCCACTGTCGAGCAGAGCCACAAAAGTGATACCCAGGGTGTATTTCCTATTTCCTATCCACTCATCAAGATTTTTCTTGAAGAGTGCTAATGAGGAACTTTGCTTGACATAGATGGGTAGCTTGTTCCAGAGTACAGGAAGTCTCTGGAATAGGAATCTATCCCTCCAGCATGTCCTGTTTATTGTGGTGACAATAAACAGGACATGTTTATTGTGGTGACAAGGTTTAGGTCCCTAGAGCATGTAGCTCGGAGGGATTGGGATTTCTTTAGGTGCAACATGTCCAACAGCTCTGGGTTTGACATAGCTTTATATGTTAGGCAGAGATCACCTTGGAGTAGGCGATATGCTATGGAGTAAAACTGGAGTTTTTTGAGACGGTCAGTGTAGGGCATCTGTTTGAAGCCAGTAATCCTCTTTGTGAGGTACTTCTTATAGCCTTTCCAGCTGCTGCAGATGTCTTGTGAGGTACATTCCAAAAGTGGCATTGTACTCTACAATGGGTTTAATGAGTGTCAAGTAGAGGGGAACAATGACCTCTTTTTTCCCTGGATGAGAACCCTTTTGTGATGAGGTGTGCCACGTAGAAGGACTTCCTGACTACTGTGGCGATGTGATTATCAAAAGAGAGACTACTGTCCACGTGGGTCCCAAGGTCTCTTATCACACATTTGGTGTTAAGTAGACTGTTGCCTATGTGGTAGTTCATGGGTACAGAATTTTTACCAAAGGGGATGACAGTGCACTTTTTTGGCATTGAGCTTGAGGCCATGGCTCTAATAACAGGCATCTGTCTCAGTGAGGCCCTTCTGTAGGATGTCCACATCATTTGGGGACTCGACTATGGCTCCTAGTTTGCTGTCATCTGTGAACTTCATTAGCCAGAGGCTTTCTATGTTAGCCTGTACTTCAGAGAAGTACATAACAAACAGGAGAGGTCCCAGGACTGAACTCTGTGGTATTCCACTTGTCACTGGTTTGAAGTCATATTTAGAGTCTGCAACTTTTACATTGTGGGTTCTGTCAGTGAGCCAGTTGGCAACCCATCTTGTGAAGTAGGGATTTATACCTAGTTTAGTGAGTTTAGCTATAATTCCAGAATGGGGGATGGTGTCGAAAGCCTTGACGAGGTCAAGATAGGTTGTGTGAACCACCTTACCCTTGCCTACAGCTTTGGTGACTGTCTCAAACAAGTTGTATTGTATTTCTTCTCATCAGAGTATTGTTTTAGCTTTCGATATATAGTTAGAACATTTTAACAAAAAAAAAATTTAAAACAAGTGAACTGATGGTTTTTAATAATATCTTTAAATAAAAGTATAGTTTTAATGAGGTAGAAACATATGTATATACACCTATATAGGTACATCAAGTGTGGGAATACATTTTTTGACATTGTGTTAGCCTAATTAATTCATTGGCTGTGATTTTTTATTGGTTAATTAGTTTGAATAGAATATATAAAAGTTATGATGGGATTGACTGTTTTAGCTAATCTGAAGAAATTCTTTGGTGAATGAAAAATACGGTGATAAAGTTAAGCATTTTATTGGATTTTATATGGTTCATTTTGGATTTCATGTGATTTGTGGATTAATAAAATATTCCGGTGTTGGTTTATGCCTTTGCTGTGCTCCTTGTGCCTAAACTATTCATTTTGAGTTTGTTGGAGCATTCTGCTCTCTTGGGCATGGATTTCCTTTACTCTTCGATAGATTTCTTTCAATTCTTCCTTACATTGTTCCTTAGTTACCTATCTAGAAAACAACAAGAAGTCAAATGACACGAAGACCTGTCTTCCTCTCTTGCAGTTAACATAGGTGACCCTCAAGGCTCTATACTAAGACCCCCTTCTCTTAAATATTTTTATAAACAAGACTTACATGGCCACAGACTAAGCAAATATAGTACAATACACAGGTGATTCAACTTTACTATGTACATCTACCCCAGAATATCCAAGCTCCAAGAAATCAATCAAATATCTTTCTCTTCAATCAAAACTTGGCTGAAAAATTCAAACCTGGTCCTCAATCCCAATAAAACAAACTGATGTTCTTCACTCCAAAACATTATCTCAGTCAAAAAATGTTTCTTGGTTACATACGCAAATAATTCTAAAACTGATGTAATACCACACACTATTGGGTATTGTAATAGATGACAATCTTAAATTTGAGCTACATATTTTTCAAACAATTAAAAAGACCCACCATGCTCATGTACATCACCAGATTGAGACCTCTAGTGAAAGCACAAACGTCTTATTACTTATCCCTAAGTATTTTCCCTCCTCTGCTTAAGTCAGTACACCCCATTCACAACCTCTTAAATAGTACTTCTTGTCTTTCTATAAGTGCCCCCTATCCAACACTCGACCTTATTACGCATTCCCTATATACCTAAGTTATAAACCTTCCAGATACACCGATTAGGAACAGGCAGCTTAGACAGAATTAATCCTATACCCTGTTCTCTAACTCAAATGCTACTACCTCTGTCCTCCTACACAATACTAGTATTTCCCCTTCTGCATAATTTTATAATTCTTCAATGGTATTAATAATTATGTATTAATTGTTTAATAATCATTAAATTATTATTATTATTATTATTGTTGTTATTATTATTATTAAATCATTCAATAATGTCACCTTTATTAGCTACCTCAACAAATACAACTGGACTATTCTAAAATACTTACATTTAGATGATGTAACTCACTTTAACAGCACATTTCATAACATACTAAATTAACTAGCTCCCATTAGAGCCTAACAAATGAAATCCAATCCCACCCCATGGCTCACACGAGAAACGAGCCAACTCATGCTAAACAAACATAAACCTTGGAATGCAGGGTGTACTGGCAAAACTCCATTTTAGACAGCTTAGGAATCTTTCTAAACTAAAAATCAGATGAGACAAAACTAAATAATTTTCCAAGCTCCAAGATAACTTCAACCAGAACCTAAGCTTTTCTGAAACACAATCAAAAGACTACTAAACCCAGGCCAAACTACCACTCCTTCACCAACTACCACAACAACTCAGTCTTATTATTACCCAGGTCAACATGTATTTCATACACTATGTCCTGCCTGTACTTAATAACACACCATCTGGCAGCCTCACTATTTCAAATAGTACTAATCACCACCAAAATCCTTTTTTCCTCCAACCAGTATCTGCCTCAATTCTTTCTTCCTCCTACCAGTATCTACCTCTTCTATCAAAAACACCTCTTAAAACTAAAACCTTCTGACCCAGTCGCTGACAACTTGCCACTAGAATATCTCAAAATCTCTTTTGATGCTATTGTGTACCCTGTATTGATACTAATAAACCAGTCAATTTCAGAAAGTTATAACCTCTCCATCAAGAAACAAATCCCACATCATACCTCTACATAAAGGGGGAACATCCACCAACTTCTCCAATTAACAGTCTATAGCGATTCTACCTGCAGTCTCCATAATACTAGAAAAACGCATTAATTCCCAATGCTTATCCCAGGTTCACAATGACAGTCTCCTATGCAACATTAAGTACTGTTTCTTACCTAACCACAACACCACTACTGTTCTACTCAATTTTACCAAAATCATAAACTCAAATAGAAACCCTGGCAATCTAGTTTCCTCCTTCTTCTTAGACATGTCAAAACCATTCGGCACAGTTTCACACCAACACCTTCTGCATGGACTATCCTTATGATTTGACTGTTCATCCCTTAGCTAGTTGCATAACTATCTCACTAACAGACTCCAGGCTGTAACATGGAAATTAGATTTCTTCTCTAATCAGTCTGTCTTTATTGGCATACCTCTATTCTAGGCCTTTTACTATTCAACATATTCACTAATAGTCTTCACAAAGCTACCAAACAAGCATCCGTAGGACATTACACAGATGACACCACCCTCACCAAGGCTACCGCTACTCCATAAGATGACACAGGATTCCTTTTCCTCTGTTGAGGCCTGGCTAGATAACTACCAACTGTATTTAAATGCACAATAAATAAATAAATAAATAAATAAATAAATGTTGCCCCCCCCCAAATCTCTGTCAGTATAGAAACAATCCTTCAACATCACAACAGTAAATCATATGACAGCTGAAATAGTTTCTATCACAAAGCTTCTTTGTGTCATAGTTTATGATAACTTAAAGTGTGATCAACATTTCACTCAAACTATCAAGAAAACTCATCAAAAACTGGATTCCTTCTACTAAGACACCTGTATGGATTCTTTTGCAACATCTTATCTTCTCCATTCACTTCTTTATGCTGTGCCTATCCTAACTAATTTTCATTCCACCTCAAAAAATAAACTAAAGGTGTGCTACAATAAATTAGCTAAGTCTACATACCAAGTCTTTTATACCACTGCTTAGCACTAAAACACCTACAATGGCTCAAACATCCTAATTACCTTACATAATTCCATATGTCCACAAAATAATACAAAATGCTGACACCTGCCCATCACTGCAAATCATCTTCAAACACTACTTCCCTCCAAGGAATCTCCTCTCACAGAATAAATATTTTCTTACAGTTCCATTGTTTTTCTCTTCTTATTCATTGCCTCTTTTTTTCTCTGTCTTTTACCCCTACTACTGCACATAAAACTAACCTATATCCTTAATCCTGTCCCACTAATAATATCTCTTTACTCACCTCATCTTCTTACCTATATACTGTTTTCTCAGTTTCTCTGCTATTGGATCTTTTTCTACCAATGTTTTTCTTGATTATTTCTGCTTGTATCCCTCCACCTCCTCCTCTATTTTTGGTGCTTGTTCTTGTCCTAGTGACACCCAACCTCATTTATGACAGTATACATACTGAAACTGTGTGCATTATCATTGTTCTCATATCTTGAGCTATTACATGTTAACATGTCTTTGACTTATGTATGATATTATAACTTCAAAAGTAGGTAATAAATACATTTACTGTTTATATCTTAGTGTTACTTGCAAAGTAATGATTAAAATGTTTATTTTTTTTACTGTTGTTCATTGTAAAAATATATTTTACAGGGAAGTTTTCTCCCCAAGCCACCTCCGGCTGGACTTTCCTGAAAAAGATAAACAATAAATAAATACAGAAGTGTCAGTGGTGCAACAGGTAACATACTTGCTTTTAGTGCTGAAGGCTGTGGGTTCTACTCCCACCCAAGGTAGATTGATTGCTGACACTACAGTGCAGCATAAGCAGGTTTCACACTTCTGAGTGTGTTGTCCTTCAGATAAGATGTTAAACTGAGGTCCCATCTGCTTGACTTGGTGGTAGCCTTGGTTGATGTAAAATCTCCCACAGCACTATTGGAAAGAGTAGGTGAAGTTCCCCAACACACTGGCCAAATTACCCTAGTAGTATCAATACCTTCTTGGGTATCCCTTGAAAAGAGGCTACTAGCCTAGTGTGACTAACCCAGTTGCAAAAGAATAAATTAGAAAAATAATAAAAAATAAATAACATCTTGTATATACTCTTCATTATATCTCTGTAACTCTTTGCAAACCTTTCTGTAATGAAATGTAAAAACACCAAACTTCTTTGCAATGTTTTCCCTTTTACACTATAAAGCCATTTACAAACGTTTAGAGCTACCAGAACTGTATAGGCTTATACACAATGATATAAATACCCACACATAGCAACACTAAACCCACATATGCGGAGGCCCTTAACATTAACCTGCCCAAGCAACAAGGACCTCCGAAGCTGAAACGCAAACAAACACCAGTCACAACCAAAGTGACACATAGCTCACATCACCAATGTACCACCCAACAACAGCCCCTAAGGCAAGACAATGTACCCAACACTTTAGTCATAGGTGACTCTATAGTCAGGCACACTGAACAAGGAGAAAATTACAGTCAGCTGCCTGTCGGGTGCCAGGATCCACCACATAATGCATGCACTCAAGTCACTCCACAACAAGTACAAATATGACTCTGTCATTATCCATGCTGGGGTGAATGACTTGAGACGTACCTCCCTGGACTACATGAAAAGAGACATGGAAGAGCTCTCGGATTATGTGGCCCAGGCAGGTATGACCCTCGCCCTAAGTAGCATCCTGCCTTCACCCAGAATGATATCACAGTTATAAGGACAAAATGATTGACTTCAACAATTGGCTAAGCTTCTGGTGTCATTCAAAGGGGATCCAGTATCTGTCTACCTGGGAAGAAATGATCGACAAACCACGATGCTTTGCCAGAGATGGTCTGCACCTGTTACCCCTGGGATTTAGGTTACTGGCTAAAGCTCTTGCCATCCCTATAGCGCCTTTTTTAGGCAAGGGTCAAAGGACAAAATTACCACTGTAACAGATACAAGCATGCAAAATCTGAAGGTAATGCTACTCAATGCTAGAAGTCTAAACCACAAAATGCACTCTCTCGAGGCACTCCTAAAAATGGAGAACATCGATATCTGTGCAGTAACTGAGACCTGGTTCAAGGTTCCAGAGAGCACCCCTGCAATACCAGGCTACAACTCTTACCATACTTTTTGGCCACAAAACCAAGAACAAAACAGTAAAGGTGGAGGAGTGTCCATATTCACCAAGGATATTCACACCTCCAGGCTAGTTGCCCAACACAATGCATCTGAAATTCTCCAGTTGCAGCTAACACTAGGTAAGACTGCAATCCAAACTGTAGCTTGCTACAGATCCCCCACCATGCCCCAAGATTCTCACTACACCTTTCTAAACATACTGGAAAATATTAAGATACAACCAAACACCCTAATACTGGGTGATTTCAACTACCCTGCCATTAACTGGGAAAACTACTCGGGTACCAACTCCTTTTCCCAACACTTCTTGGAATTCATAAATTCCAACGCCCTGGATCAACTAATCCACTGTCCCACCAGGGGCTCTAATATCCTAGACCTGGTCATTACCAACATGGGAGATAGATGCTCCACACCAGTGGTCACCCAATCATTGGTCAGGTCTGACCATAAGCAAATGACCCTTGACATCCACATCCCACCCCCACCCCCCCAGTAAGGAAACCTCCTTAAAAAACTTCTCCAAAGCCAACTTCATGCTACTGAAGTCAGAAGTGACAAACTTCATGACACCCATGCAGATGGGATCTGAAAGTTCAACTGCAGAATCCTACACTAAGGCACTGTATGAGCACATCCACTCATGCGTGAATCGTGCCATCCCAAATAGAACCAAGATGCTCTCCTCCAAAAAAAGGAAGCCAATCTGGTGGTCCCCTGCTATAAACAAACTATACAACAGAAGGAAGAAACTGTTGCAGAAAAGAGGAAAATCCCAGGATGCAAAAAACGCTCTCACCAGCCTCAGTAAGAAGCTGAGATCCCTCATAAAATCCTCAAAAGCTAGTTACGAAAATAAAATTGCCAAAGAATCCAAAGACAACCACAAGGCATTCTATAGTTATGTCAAGAATCTAAATGGCAATGCTCAGATCTGCTCTGAGCCTCAACAGAATGGCATTAAATATACTGATCCCAAGGATATTGCCAATATCCTGGCAGATCGATTTAGTGCCAACCTCACCCCCTAAAGGGCCCATCTCAATACCAAAAGATTGCCAAATTCCGGTAATCACGGCCACACAGGTAGAAACCGCACTCTCCAAAGCTAAGAATACAGCATCCATGGGACCAGATGACATCCCAGGCTGTGTACTACATGAACTACAAAATGAACTGGCATCTCACCTAAGTGTCATGTTTAATCATAGCCTCACCTCAGGCTTTGTGCCCACTGAGTGGTGTACAGCTACAGTTATCTCACTCCACAAGGGGGGATCTACCTTGGATCCCAGGAACTACCGTCCCATCAGTCTGACGAGCTTGATCTACAAGGGCATGGAACGCATTATCATGGAACTTATAAACAAAGACATTGGCAACCTTCAAACTCTGTACCCCATCCAGTTTGGGTTTGTGAAGGGCCCATCTTGTCTCCTGAACCTGACTGACTTCTTCAAATCAGTCTCCAGAGCTGTGGATGAAGGTAAGGCAGTCCACACAGCCTATCTGGACCTCGCCAAGGCCTTCCACACCATCCCCCACTCTGGAATCATAGATAAACTTACTAAGCTGGGCATAAATCCAGACTGTAAAAGTAGCCGACTCCAAATCCAGCTCCAGACAAGTGACAAGTGGAGTACCTTAGGGT
This sequence comes from Protopterus annectens, assembly GCF_019279795.1. Classification (NCBI taxonomy): domain Eukaryota; kingdom Metazoa; phylum Chordata; order Ceratodontiformes; family Protopteridae; genus Protopterus; species Protopterus annectens. The sequence goes on along the minus strand of NC_056745.1, from coordinate 415,253,847 downwards.
TCAGTCTTGGGACTACTCTTGTTTGTCATCTACTTCTCTGAAGTACAGGCCAACACTAAGGGACTCTGGCTAACAAAGTTTGCAGATGACTGCAAACTGGGAGCCATTATCAAATCCCCAAATGATGTGGATATTCTACAAAAGGGCCTTACAGAAACAGATGCCTGGTGCCAGAGCCATGGGCTTAAGCTTAATGCCAAGAAATGTATAGTTATCCCCTTTGGAAAAAAAACATGTACCCATGAATTACCAGGGTCTATATTACGACAGCGAAAATACTATTAAGCGAATACTAAAACTCCAACACCTAATTACGCGAACCGCTAATATCCCGAATGCACTAAACAGAGAAATTTTAAATGTCGAACTGTCATACTCGGCCAACCCCACCACCCGCTACATACTACCTACACAAACAAAATAAATAAAGCACATGCATACACTAACCAAACCCTACTTCTAACCCTAAAGTAAAGCACAAACACCCTACTTCTAACCCTACACTAAACCCCACTTACACAACTATACATGCACTATCCTTAACCCCTCCCTAACCCTAAGGTCCGTAACTACCACACACTTCAGCTACATAGATATATCCAAACAAAATAAATAATCCACATACATACATTTAACAAAACCCTACTTCTAACCCTACACTAAACCCCACATACACAACTATCTATGCACTATCCTTAACCCCTCCCTAATTAAGATCCGTAACTACCGCACACTTCCCCTATGAAAATATACACAAACAAAATAAATAATCCACATACATACATTTAACAAAACCCTACTTCTAACCCTACACTAAATCTAACATACATTACCTATCTATGCACTTACCTTAACCCGCACCCTAACCCTAAAGTCCATAACTATCCAACACTTACCTTATACAGCTATTCCACAGATGGGCCAACCATGATAATTCGACATTTCCAAAATTGCGGTTTTGGAAGTTCGCTATAAGTCTGTTTCATGCAATATGTGTAGACATTTATGTATTCTCGTAAATGGACTTTCGCTCAGCTAATATAGACCCGAATTACCGCATAGGTGGCAGTACACTAAACATCGAAAGTGTGATGAGAGACTTAGGGACACAGGTGGACAGTGGTCTCACTTTCGATAACCACATCGCCACAACAGTCAGGAAATCCTTTTATGTGGCACACCTCATCACTAAGGGCTTTTCATCCAGAAAAAAGGAGGTCATTGTCCCACTGTACTCATCCCTCATTAGACCCATTATAGAGAATAATACCCCATTTGGTATGTACCTCACAAGACATCTGGAACAGCTGGAAAGGCCACAGAACTACCTCACTAAAAGAATCACAGGCCTAAAGCAGATGCCATATGCTGACCATTTAAAAAAACTCCAGCTATACTGTGTGGCATATCATCTACTCAGAGGCGATCTCTGCTTAACATACAAAGCCATGTCAAGCCCTGAGCTGTTGGACATGCTCCACTTAAAGAAATATCAATTCCTCAGAGTCACACACTCCAGGGATCTAAACCTTGTCATCACAATGAACAAAACATGCTGGTGGGATAGGTTCCTGACCCAGAGACTCCCCATACTCTGGAATAGACTGCCCATACATGTCAAGCAGAGCGCCTCATTGGCCCTCTTCAAAAGGAACCTTGATGACTGGATGGGAGATAGGAAATTCACCCCAGGGATCATGTCAGTCATCCTGCTAGACAGGGGTCAAGAGAAGTAAATATTGTGGGAAGAAATATCCAGGGAATTGTTACGGCTAGCCTTGTATAGGCCCTAGGGCCGATAGCCTAGTACCAACCTATTAACCTATGAACCTATTTACTGTAAACATCTGTTTTATAGATATGTTTTTTTCTGACAAATGTAATTATTGTTGTTTTGAGAACAATCTGAATTTCACTTGTTAATATACATGTATAGTGATGGAGCTTTTCTCCCCAGATCTTCCCATTCACACTTTCCTGGTCAACAACAATAAATAAATACATACACAGGTTTATAAAACAGCATCCGAACACGATTTCAAAACAGAAAATATATACCCATGTATGAAGGAAAACTTAGCAGTGAAGATAGTAGGATTTAGAATAGAAGAGCTAATAATAGAAGTGGATATTAGATATATAGTACAGAATGGATAGGGCAGATGGGGAAGCAGTAGGTGTGGGTTTTTAAGATGGAGAGTTTAGGAAATTAAGCAGCCAAAGGTTTTTAGAATGATTGTTATAGTGCAACCTTCGAGGTTAGGTAACGTGGCATGTGTTCTGACATGTGCTCACGTTATTCATTTAGGTATGGTTTGAACCGATGTCTGAACTATTTGTAGTCTCTGATTTCTGTAAGATCACATGACAATGATCAGAGCTGGATCAAGGACATATGGGGTCATGGCAGGACACTGGACTGGGGCCCCCCGTCACGTCATTGTACCCCTCCCAAAATGTCTTATATTAAGTAAAATTAAATTAATTGCTGTAATTAAATTAAATATTAATTATTAAGTAATTAAATTAATTATTGCACATGCACACAGACACACACACACACACACACACACACACACACACACACACACACACACACACACACACACACACACAGACAAATATATATCCTGTCACACATACACACACGCATATATAGTAACTACAGAGGGATAAAATTGATCAGTCACAGCTTGAAGTTATGGGAAAGAGTAGTGGAAGCTAGGTTAAGAAGGGAGGTGATGATTAGTGATCAGCAGTATGGCTTCATGCCAGGAAAGAGCACTACAGATGCAATATTTGCTCTGAGAGTGTTGCTGGAAAAATACAAAGAAGGTCTGAAGGAGTTGCATTGTGTCTTTGTGGACTTAGAGAAAGCATATGACAGGGTGCCTAAAGAGGAGTTGTGGTATTGTATGAAGAAGTCGGGAGTGGCAGAGAAGTATGTAAGAGTGGTTCAGGATATGTATGAGGGTAGTGTGACATTGGTGAGGACTGTGGTGGGAGTGACAGATATGTTTAAGGTGGAGGTGGGATTACATCAAGGATCAGCTCTGAGCCCTTTCTTATTTGCAGTGGTGATGGACAGGTTGACAGATGAGATCAGACAGGAAGCCCCCTGGACTATGATGTTTGCAGATGACATTGTGATATGTAGTGAGAGTAGGGACCAAGTTGAGGAGGTCCTGGAGAGGGGGAGATATGCTTTAGAGAGGAGAGGAATGAAGGTCAGCAGGGCTAAAACAGAATATATGTGTGTAAATGAGAGGGAGGGTAGAGGAATGGTGAGGATGCAGGGAGTAGAGTTGGTAAAGGTGGATGAGGTTAAGTACTTGGGATCATCAGTTCAGAGTAATGGTGAATGTGGAAGAGAGGTGAAGAAAAGAGTACAGGCAGGGTGGAATGGGTGGAGAAGAGTGTCAGGAGTGATTTGTGACAGACGAGTATCAGTGAGAGTGAAAGGGAAGGTCTACAAGAGGGTAGTGAGACCAGCTATGTTATATGGGTTGGAGACGGTAGCATTGATGAAAAGGCAGGAGTCAGAGCTGGATGTGGCAGCGGTAAAGATGTTAATATTTGCACTGGGTGTGACTAGGGTGGACAGGATTAGGAATCAGTATATTAGAGGGTCAGATCAGGTCGGACAGTTTGGAGGCAAAGCAAGAGAGGCGAGATTGCATTGGTTTGGACATGTGCTGAGGAGGGATGCTGGGTATATTGGGAAAAGAATGCTAAGTATGGAGCTGCCAGGTAAGAGGAAAAGTGGAAGGCCTAAGATAAGGTTTATGGATGTGGTGAGAGAGGACATGCAGGCGGTTGGTGTGAAAGAGCATGATGCAGAGGACAGGAAGAAATGGAAACAGATGATCTGCTGTGGCGACCCCTAACAGGAACAGCTGAAAGAAGATGATGATATATATATATATATATATATATATATATATATATATATATATATATACACACACTTCTAGGATTCACACTTTGATGATCTTGAACCCCCCCCTCCCCCCCATGGTTGCAAGCTAATTTGACTGAAAGCTAATTTAATCCAATAGCAATTAGCAGAAAGTGACATACAGAGAGGATAGTACCTTAAAAAGTGTTTTTGAAGGGGGCAATATAACTTCTGTCAGCCTATACAACATGTTGACACAGAAATTCCCCTTGGGCACTCCCCCATATAAATGCAGACAGTTCCATACACACATATATGTACACACACACACACACACACACACACACACACACACACACGCACACACACTTCCCCTAACAACCCCATAAGTAGTCTGTCCATGTATGCACAAGCACCAAAATGAAGTATTTTCTCCAACAACCCCTTCAGTAGTCTGTCCATTTATGTATGCACAAGTACCAAAATGAAGCATCCCCGAAGGCCTTCCAGTAGTCTGTGCATCCATGTATGCATGTATGTATTTATGCAAAAGTACCAAAATGAAACATCCCCCAAGACCCCTTCAGTAGTCTGTCTGTCCATGTATATATGCACAAGCACCAAAATGAAACATCCTCACAACAATCCCTTCGGTGGTCTGTATATTCATGTATGTATGTACAAGCATTAAAATGAAACATCTCCCTCAAAGACCCTTTCATTAGTCTGTCCATCTATGTATGTGTGCATATGCACCAAAATGAAACACCCCCAGGACCCCTTCAGTATTCTGTCTGTCCTTGTATATATACACAAGTACCAAAATGAAACACCCCCAAGACTCCTTCAGTAGTCTGCCCATACAGGTATGTATGCACAAGCAGCAAAATGAAATACCCTCACAATAATCCCTTCAGTAGTCTGTCCATCCATGTACATATGCACAAGCACCAAAATTAAATAGCCCCCCAAAGACCTCTTCAGTAGTCTGCCAGTTCATGTTGGCATGCACAAGCACCAAAATAAAACACCCATCCCTCATGACCTCTTACAAAGTTTGTCTGTCCATGTATGTATGCAAAAGCAACAAAATGAATCTCCCAAGACCACTCCAGTAGTCTGTCAATCCATGTATGTGTGTACAGTCACCAAAATGAAACATCACGCCAAAGACTGCTTCAGTACTTTACCATATATGCTTGACCACCAAAATGAAACAGTTCACCTAATGACCCCCCCTCAGTAGTCTGTCCATGTATGCACAAAAAGAAAATGACATCAGAATGAATCATTTCCCACAGAGATCCCTTCACTAGTTTGTCCATGTATGCACAAGCACCGAAATGAAACATTTCCCCTAAGGACCCTTTTAGTAGTCTATCCATGTGTGCACACAAGCGCAACATTTCATCAAAATGAAACATATCTACCAAGGATACCTTCAGTGGTCTGCCAGTGTATGTACAAGCATCAAAATGAAAAATTGCTTCCAACAACCCCTTCAGTAGCCTGTCCTTCCATGTATGTATGTATGTATACACATGCACCAAAATGAAACCTCCTTCCCTAATGACCCCTTCAGTAGTCTGTCTGTCCATGTATGTATGCAAAAGAACCAAAATGAACCCCCCCTCAATGATCCCTTCAGTAGTCTGTCTATCCATGTATGTATGCACAAACACCAAAATAAAACTTTTCCCCTAATGACCCTCTCAGTTGTCTGTCTGTGTATGCTCGGGCACTGAACAAACATCAAAATGAATTATTTTCACCAATTTTCTCTTCTTTGTCCATGTATGTCCAATCACCAAAATAAACTGCCTAGCCAATTTCACTTTTTGGCTCAAAATAACCTATCCCATTTGGTTAATGATGGGCCTTAACCATCTTATAATTGATAATTATATATTACCCCAATGAGAAAAACTGGGATCATACCATAGATAATTTGAGGCAACTCATGGATGGGATAAAGTATTTAGGAGTTACATTTGTAACTGTGGACAGTCCTGGAGTAAATTTATTGTTTTTCATCCATAGATCTAAGTTGCAGTTGAAAATGGACAGGGATGAACTTTGTTTTATGTGGATGGGGATTCTATTCCATAGCATTAGTATACTCTGTGAAATATACCTGTCCCTCCAAACCATTCTGTTGATGTTGCAGAAGAGGTTTAGATCCATAGACTGAGTACTTCTGATACCATTTGACTTGCTGATTTGCAGTAAATCTATCAGTAATGGGTCAAAGGATGCCTTGTTTGCCAGACACAGGCCACCTCTTAGCAGACTGTAGGATACTGAATATAGTGACAGGTCTTTGAGTCGGCCCATGTAGGACATGTTGTTTAGGCCTTCTATCCTTTTAGTAAGGTATTTCTGTAGGCAATCCAGTTGCTGCATGTGTCTGGACAAATGCATGCCAAAGGAGGCATTATATTCAGTGACTGGCCTAATGAAGGTTGAGTAAAGGGAGGCAATAAGATTCCTAGATCTAGATATGATATCTTTGTTTATAAGAACGTGAAAGGGCAGGGCATTTTCATATCTTGTATTCCATAGGAGATAAGGGAGGAGTGCTAGATTGGACAGCAGACTTTTTTTTTGTGCTCCTCAAGATAGCATTGAAAGGCACCAGATCAGTGAGTGGCACATGACATTGAGTGCCAAATTAGCCAACTACGGTTCTGGATGTAGTGGATGTAATTAGTGTCATACTTAAGAAGATGGTTTGTCTTGGCATAGGAGTTCAAAGAAAAAGGAACCTTGAATGAACTTGGCTCTGCTTTTAATGGGCAACCAATTTGCTTTGTCCAAGTATTGCAGTGATGCTCACGCCAAGGGGAGTTGGTAATGAAATGGCATATATTAGTAGAAGGAGATTGTAAGGTAATAGTGTATTTTGTAAAGCAGTGGTGAATAGAGGTAGGCCATATACTAGTTATGCAAGCAGGATACCATTGTCTTATACTGCTCTAAGGCTGTGAGAGGAAATGAGATATCTTTTGGGCCCAGGGTAGAAAGTAGTTGATTGTGGATCTGACTTTCTGAAGTTGAGGAACTGGTCAAGACAAACCCCAACGTATGTAAATGATGCAGTGGATTCATTCAGGTTGTTGCATACGGCTTTAATATTGGAGATGACTAGTAGTTTTTTTCTTGTACCAAACAGCATGGACTCTTTTTTTTTTAGGGTTGAGACGTAGTTTCTTAGACCAAAGCTAACTGTTCAGTTGTAGGTCAGTTTGAAGTTGATTTTGGATGATGTTGTGAGACTGGTTGGATCTGTAGATCTATAGATAGCTATGTTATCAACATAAAGGAAGAGTTGTGGATGTGTTAGGTCAAGAGGTAGTTTATTTATAAAAGTGAAGAATAGTACTGGTACAAGAACTGATCCCTGAAAAGACCTCGAAAGAATGAAGGCTGTATCTTATAAGGCAAGTTAGACAAGAATATATGAAAATGTCTCATTAAATATGCCTTTCTTGGCTGCAGGGTGGACTGTGAGAAGATTGGGTAGTAGCCTGGTTTTCAGCTATAGGTGTGCAGCCACAGGGAAGTATGAGCATCATGGATTCCCACACCACTGGCCTCTGGCTCTGATGTTAATGCTAGTGCTAGGCAGGGATGGGACTCCATGAGTCACCTGAGGAGGTTCTCAAGCTGGGTATATCCTCCAGCTGCTATCTAGTGACATTTGAGTCACATCCATTGTTGCTACTTGCTACAAGTGTCACTGATAAGGTGGTGGGTGGAGTAAAATGTAGATATAGTGAAAAAATAAAGGTAAAACATCTGAGTGAGCCAACTTAAACAGCACTGTAATACAAATATCATGAACCACTCACCCCATCGTAAGAATAATGTGTCATTAACCAGCACCCTGAGACTTGTAACCAGAACTTTCTTTGCCACTTCCAAGGTGCTGACATTACATGCTGCACTATATCAGGAGCCTGAAAGAAGCTTCAAGTGAAACATATACTAGTGGTGTGTAACACATGCTTATAGTATGGAGGAAGAATGACGTTCAGATTCTAGGAGAGTTGAATCCACAACCATTATCAGCTGTAACCTCCAAGGATCTGCATTTGTATGCTGAGCAACATAAGGAATGAGACAGAAGCATACACTAATGGTGTGTGTCATTTACTTGAAAAATGAAAGAGACAGCAATAGCCATCTCCCAGGGTGCATCTCCAAGACATTTAATTTAACTTCTGAGTTAGATTAACAATGCAAAAACATGCGTGCTAATGTTTTTTAATCACACACTTGCAAAACAAAATCTTTACCAAGTAGAGATCTATACCTACTTCTTGCATTATAGTATGATATCAGTTTCTCAACATATTGAGTTACATGTATGAATGCATGGAAGCCTACAACTACTGACAACTATGTATTCAGTCTTATGTTGCTTTCATTTCATACTGAACATGCCACTTAAATGCTGAGTCTCTTCTTAGCAATGTATAAAAAAACTCCTTTTATGCTCAGCACAACCTATACTGCTTATATTTCCTTATGAGAAACACATTTAAAAAAGCTGGTATGTGTGATCTAAAAACAGCTGATCCCACTACATACCATCTTTTTTGTGCATGTGAGATCTTGGACAGCAGAGATCAAGAAATTTAACCTTTCCCCAGGACTGTATCCAGCACCAGGCAATATAGGCAAATGCTTAGGTGCTGATGATGACTGGAGGGGCCCAGTCACAACATTAAATTAAAAAAAATGAAATCTTTTTCAGCATATTGCTGCTTTAAGAATAGAAGTTTCCATCTGTCAACATCAACATACATTTGCATCATGTTGCTCCTCTGCTGATTTACTTTCAACCAATGTGAAAGCACGAGACAGCACAAGATTTAATTTCACTCTGAGTGGAATGAGCAGGGCAGGCATATTGAATTAACAAACATGGAGAAGCTTTTTGTAATGATAGGTGTGTGCAGTGCCCTAGTTAGGTGGGCAGTTTAGTTAAGTGATATACTCTGACTCAAATCATGAGCCTTAGCTACAGGAGGTAAGAGCCTTAATCCTCTACACAAACTGCCCGATCTCAGCTATCCTTTTTACTTTGGTAAATCGCTAAGGATTAGCAAATCAGGTAGCAGTATTTCTCAGTTTTTGTGGTTCACAACATACATGTTAACACAAACATTGTTCTACCTTTAGATTAGTCACTTTTGTCACCAGTTTTGCAGCACATCTCTATCTTTAAATCATATTTATTCCCAGAACTTGAGCAAGTCAATTAACCAGGCAGTGCTTTGGGGAAACTGGAAATTTAGACTAGGCTCCCCAATGGTCCCCTTGACTGCAAACCTGGTAACTAGTACCTATGAACCAAAGTAGCTATAGTGCAAGGGAAGGAACTTGATTGTAGTAAACAGGAGCATTATTACATGAACCATGTTCTTTGGCTATGACAGTTGGTGTCCTTAATGTTGACAGTGTGTTTATTATTTTGCTGTGAATAAACAGTATGGAGTCTATGAGCTTAATGTTAATATTTTAACTATGACTGCACTTTTAATTTACCTTATTTGTTGCAGGCACACAGTGTGAAATGCATTGTGTTTGGGCTACAGTGGTTTATTTTGAATTAAGTGCAGATAAGTAATGTTATGAGCTATTAAAGTTCTCCTTCTGTACAACACGGTTTGATTCCTTCAGTCTTCATTTGTCTTCTGTAAAGCTGCCAAGTTACTTCAGCAGACAATAGTCCTGTGCTGCACCTGAAAAGAGACATGTCCAGTGGGCAGTCCCAGAGTGTTAGCAAGTGGATTATACATTTTATCTTGTGGATTCCTGCACCCTTCACATAGATGCCAATTAGTATTTCACCATATTTTATTTGAGTATGAATTTCAAAGTGTCTGCTGTAGTTTAATGGGTTGTCAGATGGATTTTTGCTAAATGTGAGTTTCAAGGGTAGAAAAGTTTGTTATTTCTCATGCTAAGTCTGTCTTCAATGCGAGGGTGTTCTGTTTTGTTTTATTTAGAAATTAGCTGCCAGTGATTTTTTTCGTTCTGCAAAATAGTTTTAAATTAAATCCAAACTTCTGTGATAAATGTAAAAATAAGGAAGAAAATTGTATGTTCAGTGGGGTCTACTTCACATAATTGAATTTACACTTACCCAAAACTGAAAAGGATAAGACGACTTTGTCAAACACTTACTTTCACAAACACTTGCATCACCACAGTTTTACTCCAGAAAAGCAACCGTTTGGTCATCATGACAAAATAAACAAACTGAAGCAAATCAAACCCACCCAAGTGGGGGTCTTCACCCCCACACCCTCCATGTATACCAAATCCAAGAGTGCACTGAAGTCCAGAAAGGGCGAAGTTCACCATGGTGCCAAGTGTTTCCTTTTCCAGAGTAAAATTCCAGTATTCTGACCATTCTAGAAAGTAAATTTTTGGCAAAGTTGTCTCACCCTTTTAAGTTTCTGGTAAGTGAAAATTCAGTCATGTAAAGGGGATCCATTCAGTGGCATGCTTGAACAGTGTTGGTAATTGCAGAGATGCAGCCAAGTAATAGGCTATTGCTATGTTTGGTGGGGTCTGATTCATTATCCTGCATAGGGCCCCATTTATCCATGATCTCTCTCTGTAGACTCCAGAGGTTTATTCTGCAACAATACAGCATTATTAGCTATTCAGTTTGGTCAGACCTGTACTGAGTGATGTCAGAAGGAATAATTATTCTTGATGATAGGGAGATGTAGGTATACTGCAAGCATGTAAACACCCCCTCCCCCCAAAAAAAGAAAGAGTTTTCTATACACAGTAATATTTCTGATTTTTTGTATAACTTTTGGCTTGTTCAACAAAAACTGCTGCAGTATTTATATTATCTGTAACTGTTTTGCTTTATTAATTGCACTAAAGAATGAATTAATTCAAGAATAGGCCTGACTTGTGTAATATAGTATGACCAAGTTGCATTTTAGTAATATATTTTGCAGTACCTTCTTTACAGCTTCCAGCAACTGCAAAGGGGTTGACATTTGTCAGGTCATATAGTCTGTATTATTTGGTGCAATAATCAAAATAGTCTTATCTTCAGCATCCATTGTATAGTTATTGCTGCATATTACTGTGCTACATTTTTCTCTCAAGATTGGATTGCAAAGGATTTCTGCATTTAGTTGAAAACTGTTACTTTGGCAGTTAACACAGAGGACCAAAGCTCCAACTTGATAATGAACTGCTTACTATGGCAATAGTGCAAGGTTTGAATATTTCCATCCTAATTTATCTGCTGTGTGACATTGAGCAAGTCACTTAACCAGTCAGTGATTTGAAGCAATTAGGACTTTGGACTAAGGTCCTAGACTGCATGCCTAGTAACTATGAACCTGTTGTCATTGTTTGCCATCCCTTATTGTATTGCTGATCTAGTTCAGAAAATGTTTTGATGGTACCACTAGCTCACATTTTTCTAAGTACAACATATGTAATTTATTGTTCAAGGACAGCAGGCACTGCATTTGCAGGTGAAGTACTGAACTGCAGAGCTGTTTGCCAGCAGCAACTTCACATTAGTAATAGTTCTCTTTCGTGTACAGTTTTTCAGATGACGTATGCTTCTGCAGAGATTGCGCACATTGACTTAGCATATTTTATCGGGTGGTTAATATTTCCTAATGTGGCCGCAGTGGTGCAGCGGTTAGAGTTGTAGCCTCACAGCAAGATGTTCTCCGGTTTGATTCTCATGGGGTGCCTTCTGTGTGGAGTCTGTGTCCTCCGTCTGGTCAGTTGGGTTTCCTCTGGGTGCTCTGTTTCTTCCCAAATTCCAAAGACATGCAGTAGCTGGATTGGACACTGTAAATTGGCTGTAGGTAAGAATGTGTGTGTGAGTGGTACAAATGAACTACATGGCAGGGCTAGCCACCCAGTGGTGTAAACCTTGGCTCAAGATGATTGTCACTGCTGAAGTGACACCCTGATCCCATGTGCAAAATGGAAAAGTTGATGATGGATGGATGGTTAATATTTCTTATGCTGTTGTAAATACTCTTCTATTTAAACTGTTATTCGGATGACATTCTGTATGGTACTTGAACGAAAAGCGCTTCAATAAATTTGTGGACACTACTATTCTTCAGTGGAGCCTTTCTGTTACTCTTCTACTTAAAATGTGCTAGACCTGTCTGGATCTTATGGTATAATGATAATGAGCTTATACAGTTTAATATAGTTCATCCAAAGCTACTAGTAAAGTGCATGTAATTTATTTCTTTGTAACTATAAGGGATGTACACCATCAACAAAATGGTTATAAAAGCTGGTGGGGCTACAGGGCACTCTGTGAATGAAAGTACCTTATGCTGTTATCTGGTCATTTTTAAATGGTCTTCAATCTGTATTTACAGGACTAACGCAAGTGTGAGTCTGTGTGCGCATGTTTTGTGTGTGTGTGTGTGTGTGTGTGTGTGTGTGTGTGTGTGTGTGTGTGTGTGTGTGTGTGTGTGTGTGTGTGTGTGTGTGTGTGTGTGTGTGTGTGTGTGTGTGTGTGTGTGTGTGCCTGTTTGAATTAAGCAGGAATACTTTGGTTACTGTGTGTTTGTGTGAAATAAATTTGAAATATGTAAATATGGTCTTTATTATCATTTTTTGACGCAGGCATTTGAGAACGTTACACTCAACAATTGGTAGCTGTAATTGTTGGTGGGTGCCTGTAGATAAAACTGACTGACCTTGCTGTGCTGATAAAGTTAAAAAGTTATTAGTCTGTCTTTGCAAAAATTTACATTTGTGTAAAGCAAATTGGAATACCTTACTATTGCCATTTCATATCACAATCAGACATGTGATGTGTACTTCATTAATTTAGTGGCTATAATTGTTGAGTACAGATAGTGATGGATTATAATAGCAGTTTGTGTGGCCTTTTATAGTTAAAATGTCTTGATATGGATACTTTGTTCATTATTAGCTCATACATTGTTTTTCACTGCTTACTGGAAAAAGTGTTCAAAACTACAAATGTAAAATATACTCTAACAAATGTTGCTGTATGAAGCAAGAAATGTAGTCTAATACCATTGGAAAGGTGAATTAAAGAACACTTGCATTTAACCATGGTCCTAAAATGTATGATAGGAGCCCAAGTTACACTTAACCTGTCACTGGCGAGGTACATTTTCAGTGAATGTGAGTTTCAATGCATTTTCAGTGAATGTGAGCTTCAAGGTAACAAAAGTTTACTGTTGATTATGCTAAGTCTGTTTTCAATGTGGAACATTTTTTGTTTTGTTTCCCAAAATGCTATCAGTATTGGTGCTATAAAATTTGACATAAAAGTTTTAAATTAAATCCATATCTCTGTAATCATTGCAAAAGTAAAGAAGAAAATATGCACAATGAAAGTTTTGAACAATGGTTATGTTAACTGGGAGGAGAGAGACAATTAGTAGGACACTGGAATGACTGGATGGGGCTGGTCCATTACCCTGCGTAGTGCCCCATTTGAAAACAATCCAGCTCTGCCTTTCCCCACTATAATGCAGTCTTGGAGTTAGTATGTATAATCAGCAGATGGTGTGGGTGTGCTGCGGGGCTTGATCATGCAAAAAAGTGTTTTTTTTTTTATATTTGTGCTTTTCAGCAGTTGTTCATGATTAGGTGAGGTTCAGTATGCTGCTTAGTCAACCAAGCAACAGCTATCCTTCTTAACACACCTATTGTGCTGGTAGTATACTATCATAGGTTCATAGGTTCATAGGTTGATACTAGGCTATCTGCCCTAGGGCATTTATAAGCCTAGCCAGAGTATGTTTGGCTTATGCCACCCTTTTAGATTAGTTGACTGTGCCTCTGTATAGTGGGTCACAGAAGGTAGCCCTTTTAAGGTTTGTTTACTGTACCTTTGTCAAGCAGCGGCACAAAAGAGATCCCAGGGGTAAACTTACGATCTCCCATCCATTCGTCAAGATTTCTCTTGAAGAGGGTCAGTGAGGGGCTCTGCCTGACATGGATTGGGATTTTGTTCCAGAGTGAGGGGAGCCTCTGGGATATGAATCTGTCCCTCCAGCATTTCCTATTTATTTCTGTGCTGAGGTTCAGGTCCCTGGAGCGTGTAGCTCTAAGGGATTTAGATTTCCTGAGGTGAAGCATGTCCATTAGTTCTGGGTTGGACATGGCTTCATATGTCAGACACAGATCGCCTCTGAGTAGGCGATATGCAACTGAGTAGAGATGGAGTTTCTTTAGCCGAACTGCATAGGACTTCTGTTTGAGCCCCTTGATCCTCTTGGTGAGATACTTTTGGGGTTTTTCCAGTTGCTGAAGGTGTCGGGTAAGGTACATCCTAAATGGGGCATTGTACTCAATTATGGACCTGATAAGTGATGAGTAGAGGGGCACAATGACCTCTCTTGATCTAGATGTGAACCCTTTCATGATAAGGTGGGCTATATAGAAGGTCATTCTAACCACTTTGGCAACGTGATTGTCAAAGGAGAGATTGCTATCGATTTAGGTAATATGTTTATGGAAAGGGGTTACCCCAGAGAGACGGTGCAGGTTGTAATAGATGAGGTAATGAGAAGTTGGGGTAGTAGATATAAACCACTGTTGGGAATTCCCAGTGGTTTGACAAATAAGAACAAAGAAAATAGAGAATTTCAAAAAGCTTGTGTAACCGAGTTCAATGGATTTACAGGAACATTTATTGATATTATTAGGAAAAACTGGAGTATGCTAAAAACAAACAGGGAATTGTTCGAGGTAGTGGGGCTTAAACCCATTTTTACATACAGGACTGGAATGAATTTTAAGAGAACTTTCGAACAGATGCAAAAATTAAAATTTTGTGTCAAAAAGGCGACCACTGCATGTGGGCATTGAAAGCAATGTTCAAATATTTATAGGGAAGATAGTATAACATTACAAATTGGGATACAGAGCAGAGTGACATTTTGTAAGGGGAATTGTAATACAAGAATGACAGTGTATCTAGCAACGTGTACAAACTGTCCAGCATTTTACATAGGAAAAATGGAGAGGGCCCTGAAGGACAGAATGTACGAACATGCTTATGACATAGAAAACAAAAAGGGGGCTAGTGAAGTTTACAAGCATTCCTTAGTATGTCTGGGTTTTATAGGTTTTAAATTTGGCATAATAGACATGGTTAGAATAAATGTCAGAGGGGGTGATGTGAAAAATCTTTTGTTGAATAAAGAATTGAAATGGCAGTTAAGATTAAAGTCTAACTTTCCCCCAGGGTTGAATGAGTATATTACCATCAAACCAGTGTTACTGGCAAAAGCACTAGAAGTATAGGTGTTGAGAAGTTTGTTAGTGATGGCTGAATGATTCAGTCATTGCTATTAATGTATGACAATGCATTTAATTTATTTATTTTATTTTCTTATTTTCATTATTTCTGTTAAAAATGTGGTTTGCAATGATATTTAAAAGTTTATTTAGTGAAGAGAACACATCAAAAGGGTTTTGTGATGTTTGTATTGACAAGGTAGTATATGACTTTAAAATTTAAATAACATTTTAATTGGATTTTAAATGTATTAATGGCACATGGTATAAAACAACCAAGTAAAATGGCATGAAGATATCTGATGAAGTCTTGTTATTCAAGACGAAAACGCTCATTTTGTTATTTACGAATAAATTATTTGGCTACCATAGGTGGAATTCGACCTCTGTTTTGTGTATTTTTGAGTCAACACAATTATCCAACAAATATAACCATTTAAAATATAACTTGCTTGGTTGGTTATAGTTTCTGTACAATCTATGATACTGCTGGCAACCCATCCATATGTAATAACAAAGAACTACTCTAGACATTTGGCAATGTGGCATACCTGAGGACAACACATACCTATTGTCAGTACTGTTATAAGAACTGACTTGTTTGTTAACATGTCAAGTTACAGTACCTGTAATAGGTATTATCTGAAAGGTTTCTGAATCTGTCCCAGTGAATACAAGGATGCGCAAGTTGTTGGCCTTGTTGACGGTTTTCATTCAGATTTGCTATTCATTGTAAACTAGAGTATGAGTTTACAAAAAATAACTTGCTTCTGCTGAAGAGGGTTGGCGAAGGATTTTCTACTGGTTTTAGAGATTTGGTAAGAATTTCCATTAGGTGATCCTCAAAATTAGGTGCTATAATCAGTTTACATATTATTAAATGAAGTTATGTTTCATGATCAGGCAGAGGTCAGTGAATTTCTGTGCTGTACTGTACTGCTCTGTCTTCTGGCTCTTTTTTTGAGAGAAAAACAATGAGAAAACATGCAAAGTGAGTGTAGAAACATACACAAGGTAACAAAAAGAAAGATGAGAATACTGCTTGAATAAACACTCTACAGCTTGCATGATGGTAAAACATGTTGTTTTTTGTTTGCTTGACCATGCAGAAAACTAGTTATATCCAAGGAGATGGGAAGAATGTGTTTGGAATAAGGTAACTATGTTGGTAACTTGGGTTAGGGGACAAGATAATTTTGTGATAAATGACAGTATGAACAGTACATATCTTTTAAAGAATGGAACTACTAATTTATAAACTCCATCTATTGATTTTACATGCTATCATGTGATTGTTAAGCCAAGCTCTAAATAGGTGTTCATTCTAAGGATGCCCTGACAATAAAAGATGAAAATGCTAAATAAGTTGTGGTTCCAGTGGTTTATTGAAGGGGTGCCTGGTTGCTGACTTTCTTTCACATTCACATTATAAAACAATTTTATTTGGTTTGACTTTATATATATATATATATATATATATATATATGTGTGTGTGTGTGTGTATGTATAGATAGATATACATATATCTATATCTATATATATATATATATATATATATATATATATATATATATATATATTTGTGTGTGTGTGTGTGTGTGTGTGTGTGTGTGTGTATGGGTCTATTTCAAAACAATGAATTCCCACTTACCGAAATCCAAAATGTTAGAGATGACATCGCTGAACTTGCATTTTTCAAAGGAAAACAAACATAGTCAACATAAAAGAAAAAACGAAATGCATCATGTCAAACCCGCTCAGGTATTATCACGCCTGCACTCCCTGAGGCACTCAGGATTGCTTCTATGCAGCATCTTTTCTTCAATCTGTTCAGAGGCTGTAAAGAAAGAATGGGAGTTTGACACTACAAGCCAGACAGCAGCAGTTTTCATGTGGATGTTTAAGCCATAACATTTTTACAGTACATAGGATGTGGTTGCTCCCTGACTTGGCATCCAATTGACCCAGGTGGTTAGGATGTCAAGTATGCCTGTAGCACATGTAACATCTTTCGCCAGACTGCATATTGTAGCTCTTTTTACTGCTCATCAAAGAACTCTTCCCTGTAATTCTGGTGGAGAGTTGATGAATAAAAATATTCCTTATGAAACTGCCATTGGGATTTAAGCTCCTTTTCCAAAACCACAGTTGACAGTGCAACTTTTTGCAAAGAGAAATGCTTCAAGATTTGATGTCACACCCATTTGCATTTGCATAAATTCTTTCTCAAAATTTCTCAATTTGAAATTCAAATGTTCATTTTTATGACTGTTGGTGTAAAAGGCTAATAGTGTCGCTAGAGTGGGCTGAAGAGGACAACTGCCCCGGATGCAAAGTGCTGGGAGTGCAATCGGCTGATCCGAATCACTCTTTAATGCATACCGGCTTTTAAAAGCTATAATGCATTTGTGATCTGTATACTGTAGTGCTCTGTGAGGGGTGTAAATTAGAGTAACTGCTTGCCACACTATAGTAAGAGTGTAACAAGGAGTTTGCTACAGTTTAAAAGTAAAAAAGAAATTGTTTTTAACATTGGAGCTGTAGTACTCCATGTGTAGCAAAAAGTTGCTACAATATATTTTTATTTATTTATTTTTATTTTATTTTACATTTGTTAACCGGGTTAGCCTGGCTGTGCTTTTGGCTCATTTTCAGCAGAGGCCTGGGGAGAAAAGCTCCTCAGGGCTAGAAAACAATTTATTAAATTTTAGTAACATGGTAGTAACAATCAGCTATAGGATCTTCCAAGCAGAGACCTGGAGAGAAAAAAAGCTCCTCAGGCAATTCAATTATACAGAGTATTAACAATTGGCAGACAAGTATGTGAGTTGTTACAAACAAGGTTTTAAACAATTAGCAGAAGAAAATGTGACTAGTTACAATATTATTTAAGCTGCTTAGAGCAAGATGAGTTAATAGTTAGGCAGATGCTTATTTAAAGTGGGTAGGATCTAGTTGTATAGGAGTTTGGAAACAAGAAAGGAAAGTAAGAATGGCTAGTAGGAGATGTAGGGGAGGTAGAGTATAGGAGACAGACTAGACAGGTAGGTTTGTTTTGAGATTGTAAGAGTTAAGAATGGTTGGAGATAGAGGAAGGGAAGAGGTAGAAGAGGCAGGGGAATAGTGCTAGAGATACATTAAGAGTGAGGTGGTGAAATAGGTGAAATTATGGTGGTTTCAGGGTGGTTGGCTACAGTGGCAAGACCACTTTGTTTTTAGGTATTTCCTTGTGACTAATTTGAAACTTTTGCTATGCTGGAGGGATTTTATTTCGAAGGGGTGTTGGTTCCAGGATTTAGCTGGGTTATAGTTATAGAGAAGGCAGCCTATTTTGGTTTTGGGTTTGTAGATGTCTAATAATTCTTGATTTGAGCTGCACAGTATCATAGCAGGGCAATATTTGGATATGATAGTGGAGAGGCTGGGGCAGAAGGGGGGTAGATGGAGGATAGAGTGGATGATTTGTAGTTGGTATAGTTGGAACAGCTGAGGGAATTCTACCCAGTCTAGTTGCTGTAGTGCTAAGCAGTGATGTGACTTGTAGGTTTGGTTAGCTGCAAATCTGGTGATCTTATTATAGGTAGTTTCAAGCTTGGAGATAAGTGTAGAATTTAAGTTTGTGAATATGTGGCAGCTGTACAGGAGTGTTGGGAGTAATAAAGCTTGGGAAAGAGTTATTCGGGCAGTGTTAGTTAAGCATTTCTTGCTACGGAAAAGGTGTCCAAGTTTCTGATGAGTTCTTTTTACTGAGTTAGTAATATGGAGATCAAACTTAAGCTGATCATCTATAGTAACACCTAGCAATTTAGTACTAGATTCAGCTGAGATGATAGTTTTGTTGCAGGATAAGATGGTAAATGTACTTTTGAGTGTGGTGATGTTTTTAGGGAGGAAGAGTATGAGCTTAGTTTTTTTTAGATTAAGTATTAGTTTGTTATCATTAAGCCAAGTCTCAATGGTGTGGAAGGATGCCTGGGTAGTTGAGTGGAGGTCAGTTGGGTTGTCAGCAATTTTTATAACAGTTGTCATTAGCATATTGCACAAAATATGACTGGGGACAAGAGGAGTAGAGCAAGTTGGTGAAAATATTAAACAGTAGTGGTCCAAGTATGGACCCTTGGGGGACTCACATTTGTACAGTGAGAGGGGAGGATAGTGCAGAGATCCATTTAACTGATTGCTGGCAGGTAGAGAGATAGCTGGAGAACCAGGAGATAGTAGGGGGAGAGAAATATAAGTTAGTGAGTTTATCTAGAAGGAGTGGATGAGAAACAGTGTCAAAGGCTTTAGAAAGGTCAAGGAATAGGCATGAGACAAATTTATTGTTATCACCTGCTAGGGAGACTATGTTGATGAATGATATGAGTGCAGTAGTTGTACTATGCTTGGGATGGAAACCATGCTGTGTGGGTGTGATCAGGTTTTCCTGGTGAAGATAATGCATTAAGGTTATGGAGCGAATCATTATGGAACTCATAAATGGAGAGATTGGGAACCTCCAGTCGCTGGACCCCACACAGTTCGGCTTCGTCAAGGGCAGATCATGCCTCCTGAACCGGGTGGATTTCTTTGAGACAGTTACTCAGGCTATAGATAAGGGAAATGAGGTACACACGGCTTACCTTGACCTTGCTAAAGCATTTTACATCATTCCCCATTCAGGTATTATTGATAAGCTCACCAGCCTGGGAATAAACCCTTATGTCACAAGATGGATCGCAAACTGGCTCTCAGACAGATCCCATAAAGTAAGAGTAGTGGGATCTGTGTCCGAATCCAGACCAGTAACGAGTGGTGTGCCTCAGGTCTCTGTCCTGGGGCCCCTCCTGTTTGTCATGTACTTCTCAGAAGTACAGGCAAGCACGGAAGGACTGTGGCTGACTATGTTTGCGGACGACTGCAAAATGGGTGCTATAATAGAGTCTCCGGCCGACATGGAGATCCTCCAGAAGGGCCTAAATGAGACTGATGCATGGTGTCAAAGCCATGGTCTCAAGCTAAATGCAAAAAAATGCATAGTAATCCCCTTTGGAAAAAACAGAGTACCCGCAAACTACAACATAGGAGGTAATCCCCTGAAATCTGAAGAAGAAATAAGGGATCTAGGGACCCGAGTAGACAGTCAGCTTTCCTTTGATAACCATGTTGCCAAAGTGGTTAGAAAATCCTTCTATGTGACCCATCTGATCATGAAAGGGTTCGCATCAAGATCTAAGGATGTAATGGTGCCCCTCTCCTCTTCCCTCATCAGACCCATTATTGAGTACAATGCACCAATTGGAATGTACCTGGCTAGACATCTCCAGCAGCTGGAGAGACCACCAAGGTACCTAACCAAGAGGATTACTGGCCTCAAACAGTTGCCCTATGCAGCAAGATTGAAAAAGCTAAGACTGTTCTCTGTTGCATACCGCTTTCTCAGAGGCGATCTCTGTCTAACGTACAGAGCCATGTCCAACCCAGAATTGTTGAACATGCTCCATCTTAGCAAAACCAAATCTACTCGAACTACACGCTCTAGGGATATAAACCTCAACACAACAATGAATAGAATATGCTGGAGGGATAGAGTCCCTTCGCAGAGACTTCCCTTACTATGGAACAGGGTCCCGATCTACATAAGACAGAGCCCCTCACTATCACTGTTCAAGAGGAACCTTGATGAGTAGATGGGTAACAGAAAGTTCACACTGGGGATCACACCAACAGCACTACTAGATAGGGGCCAAGGGTACTAGCTGCTAGTACAAGGGTCTAGGGAACTACTAAAGGGGTGGTGAATACCGCACAACATGGCTGGGCTAATATATGCCTTCGGGCAGATAGCCCAGTAACAACCTATGAACCTATGAACCTATTACCTGCTTGTGAATGCATTTCTCTAGGATTTTTGAGAGTGGAGAGAGTATGGCAATCGGTCTGAAGTTGGATATGTCTGAGGAGTTGCTCCCTTTGTGAATGGGTAGAGTAAAGAAATTCTTCCATACAGTGGGGATCTAGGATTCAGAAATGGATTGGTTGATTAAGATGGATACAGGATAGGCAAGAGGTTCGGAGGCAATCAACAGGAAGTAAGAGGGTAGCTTGTCAACAGATGGGGAATAAGGTTTAAGTTTAGAGAGTGATGACTTTACATAGTTGATAATGCTTTTAGAGAGAAGGAGTTAGGAGGGTTTGGAAGAGGTATAGAGTTTGTGGGGGTGCTAGTGTTGTTTCTGGGGGGAAATTTATTATGGAGGTTATTGAGTTTATAAAATGATTGTTAAATTTGTTGGCTATGTTTTCAGGTGCTGCACTGGGACATGGGTTAGGAGAGGAAGGGTTTCCTGGATGAAGAGTCTGTTTAATAGAGCTCCAGAATTTCTTTGGGTCTTATTTAAGAGTAGAGGGAGGATTGGCATAGAAGTTTATTTTGTCATACTGGATGATTATTTTTTTTATTTTATTTCTGAGTTCTTTATATTTCTGAAGAAGAGAAGGTGTCCTAGTTTTAGTCCATATTTTCCAAATCCTATCCCAGTCTTTCATGAGGGTTTTGGTAGATTTAGTGAGCCAGGGAGCAGTATTAGATTTGATTCTAATCATGCGAAGAGGAGCAAGGGAGTTAAGAATGTTTAGGAATGTAGTGTTGAAGGAGTGGACAGCTTCATCTAAAGGAAGAGTGGTGAGGTAAGACCAGTTAATTTTGGAGAGCTGGTGAATAAAAGAGTTAGGACAGAAATGAGAAAGTGAGCAGGTGGTAATAAATTTGTTAGGTTTGGTAAGGTGGGGAGTATGTCTGGTAACTGTTATAGGGCAGTGGTCGCTGAGGGCATTTGGAAGGGTTTGGGAGTTATGATAGTTTTGAGAGTGGGAGACCAATATCCAGTCAAGAAGAGAACTAGGTAGGTGAGATTTATTAATGTAGGTTGGGGTTGTGATTAGCTGCTCAAACCCATATAGGTTTATACAGGAAGTCGTTTTGGGAGCTTGTATTGTAAGCCAATCAATATTTACATCTCACAATATTATTATTTCATTGTGGATGGTATGTGAGAGGTGAGATAGGATGTTTTCATGTATGTTAATATTATCACCAGGGAGAATATAGATTGCTGTGACAGTTATGGTGCTGAAACTGTTAAGTTTGAAGTTGGTCAGTAAGAGTTCAGCTGGTGAGAAGGGGGTAAGTCTAGTGTGGGACTGATTTGGGAGAGACAATTGGAGTAGAGTATGGAGACTCCTCCACCTTTTCTTTTAGGTCGATCTAATTTAAGGATATTATAGCCAGGAGAGATGATTTCACTGTCCAGATGGTGTGGTTTTAACCATGTTTCAGTTAAGGTAACTATATCAGGAGTATAGTTAGCTATCCAAGCATGGAGTTCTTGAACTTTATTTACAAGGCTCCTGATGTTGATAGAGCAGAATTGTACTTGTTTTTGTGGGTTGGAGGGGTTGGCAGGTTTAGATACAGGGAGGTTATTGTTCAGGGTAGTGTCTGTAGGGCCTGAGTTAGGATGAATGTCACCAGATAGAAGTAGAGGTTTGTAATGGGGTTTTAATTTGAGTAAGTAAACTTTGTTTTTTTGTTTTAAAGGGGAGGGGGGAGATATTTTTATTTTAGGAATGGGAGTGGTGGGGGAAGGATGGAGGGACAAATTAGTAGATAGGGTTGTGGTGTAGTACTTGAGTTGAGTGGTGTTTGAGGGATGCAAATAGGAAGTAGATAAATGGGAGTGATAGGAGGTGAGGTGATAAGAGTATAAGGAGAAGAGAAGGTAAGAGTATAGTTTGAGTTGTAAGAGACATGTCACTTTATGCGATGTAGAAAAGAGGATGAGAGGAAGGGGTGGAAGTAAGGTATAGTAGTCTTTGGTAGTGGATAGTAGGTAAGTGTGGGGAAGAGCAACGAAGGGAGGTAGTATAAGAACAGGAAGTAGAGGGGTGGGGGATTTGGGAGGAAGTGAGGGGGTGTGGTTGTATGGATAGGTACAAAGGTAATGATATGGGGGTGGGTGGAAATGGGGGTGGGAGGTGAGCAAAGTAAGCAAAGCGAATGGAGCGGGGCTACACATTCCAGATAGAACCTGCATAGGTTGCTATGGTGCTCAGATTTTACTTAAAAATGTTTCTCTTTTAAACTACAGCAAACTAATTGCTAAATTTACTTGCTACATTTGTAGCAAGCAGTCTGTCTACTGCATTTTTAAAAGAGAAAATATTTCTTTTTTAACTAAAACCTGAGCACTGTAGTGCATCATACAGAGTATAAACTTATTTTATTTTTTTTTTATAAATGAAAGGAACAAGTGTCAAGGGCAGGGCAGATTGGATACTGTCTGCAGGAAAACAGCCAATTGGCATGGCATCCTGTAGTTTTGCAGAAGTCTTTTTGCTCTTCACTTTAAGAGCTGAGAATGTCAGGTGCTAGTTTGTGGCCCTGGTTGAGACAGCTACATTTATACTGATAAATGCTGCATGATATTGGTTGTGCATAACAATTGTATGTGTGAAGTATGGCAGCCTAGCTTCTTGCTATATAGTGAACAACAGCAGGAATGCTAATCAGTTGTACATTAGCATGGGCAGTGCTCTTTCCAATCTGCAATGTACAGAAGAAGCAAGAAGGAAAATGGATTTAAAAGCTTTAACTGGACATGAGTAAGGAGTGTTTATCGTTTTTTTAATCAGATTAAGGGGTAGAAATGGGAGTATAGAAAAGAAATGAAAAGAGAAAGCCAGCAGAGGGTAGAACATAAAAGTAAAAAAAAAAAAAAAAAAAACGTGGGGCAGATGCCCGTTTTTCATGCTTAAGAGAAGGAACCTGTCAGGGGTGTAGGAACACAGTAAGGGAAGAGGAGTGAAATGGTGAAGGAGACATCAGACAAATGGAGGGAAAAACAACGGTGGGCTGGGATTGAACAACATGCAGGGATGGGCATAGACACAAAAAGGCAGGGGAACACTAGGATGGAGAAAAGGATGTAACTCGACAGTTGCACTGCCTACTGTCTGCGACTCACTGGGAGCTTACTTACTACCATGGGTACTGTCACTGCTGGGCCCTGTGTCGAATAGTGGAGACAGTGCTGGACAGCGGATGTGGCTCATCGAGTCATTGAACAACATTCTGTATGTGACGGATTTGGACAGGTAACGTCCGGTTGATTATCTCTTCAACAGTGCGTACCAGTTGCCAATGAGTGACAAAGGTATCACCTCCAATGGCACTGCTGCCAGTGGATATAGCAGTCCAAGCATCTGGTGCAGGACTACCTGTAGTATATATATATATATATATATATATATATATATATATACACACACACACATATATATATATATATATATATATATATATATATATACACACATATATATATATATATATATATATATATATATATATATATGTATATATATCTATGGGTCTATGTTGTATTATAGAAAATACGGTTCATTGAACCGTATTTCTGTTAACACACTTCCGCAAAAGTGCATTATATCAAAAATGCACTTTCGTGGAACAAAAACAGGAAAATATAAAAAAAAAAAAAAAACATAAAAAACTAAACAGCATTATGCAGGGGGGCAAGCCCCCATGCACTCCCATGTGGGGGGGGCTGCGCCCCCACACACCCCTACTTTATTATTCTCACTCCAAAATCACACTACAGTGGGGAAAATGGAATATTCCCTTATCCCCATTGTACCACGATCTCAACAGGAGTTTTCTTAGTTGTACATCAACAGTATACATTGAGTATACATTGAAGTACAACTAACGGTAGATGCAAACTGCATGTTTTTTTTTTCTTTAGCAAAAGTGCATTTTTTGACAAAATGCACTTTTGCTAAAGTGTGTTCGATAAAGTACGGTTCATTGAACTGTACTTTTGACAACACAAATAGGATCCATATATATATTTAAATATATATAAAAACACACACACACACATATATCTATATATGTATATATATATATATATATATATATATATATATATATATATATATATAAAATAGATATAGATATATATTTTTTACAATGTTAAACATATACATTTTATGCTTGAATGAACAACAAACACACTTCAAGGTTGTCAGCATACACAAGGGAGAGGGGGACTTAAAACCACAGCTATCATGGCCTACATTCTGAAGGACAAAGCATTAACATGTTGATTTACTTAGACAATGCAACAAGTGTGAGTAGTCCAACACACAATAATAGGATGCCTGAGACAAATGTAAATATAGAAAAAAAAAAGTTCTGCTCAGACATACATTCCCCTCTCAGCTACAATAACATAAGGAAACAAGTATATTGAGAAAGACTGTTTGGGACACAAATGAAAAAAATAATGTAGCTCATACCCATTTTTCGCATGGAATCTTGTAGTCACTGTAATGATACATACACCTCCAAATAAAACTTATATTAGATTTCACATTGGAGAGGAGACTAAAAGTTATACTGTGTAAGACTGCATCATGCTGTAAAACTGGTATTTTATGAAGCTGTGCAGCTCCTTATTCTCTGCAATTGCTTCAGGGGCTATGGAGAGAGAGAAACTGCAGTGCATATGATCTGTGGATGGCAAACACTGGCAGGTTCCAAGTGTAGCTGACAGAAGTTCTACTTACAGTACACTATAATGGAGATGGCACTGTTCCCCTGTGCATGGGGTGTCAGAAGTATGGGTGACAGCCTTGGCTAAACTACCCTAGGCTTCAGTTTTATTATGTTGCCTTGCACTTCCTTCCTACCAGACTCTCTGACAGTAATCTTTATGGAGGACGTGATGAAGGATTTTTGTCTCCTCCACACACAAACGTTTTGCTCTAAAAAGAGCCGTAACCTCTCTTTCTACAGCCATGATGTCTTACCTTGAAGAGTCACAAGGAATAATGGCAGAAAATTCACTACCAAAACAGTTCTGACATGCGTCATCTGCTGCCCAGTGATAAGCATCAATGGTGCAGTATTTGCATCACAGATGACAGGCTATACTAATACAAGTACCATTTTATTATGATATGTAATGTCACTTTAAGGCGTGAGACAATGTATTCCTGTATCCATTTTATAAGAAATCATGCTCTGCACCTTCTCCATGAGGTTTTATGTGGAATTGCAGATCCCACCTAGAGGCATGGTGTGGACAATGCATGCGCAGTACTCCCCAAGACACCCAGACAGGTGCACATTCAGAACAGTGGAGCATGATGTTAGTTGAGTGACTCAGAAACAATAATGAGCTGAGCCTTAATTACCATAACTATCTCACCCAGACAGATGAATTTGCATCTTACAAGTGTAAGGGTTATCAGAAAGAACCATCCAGCTACTGAAGAAGATATCGAGTAGCGACTTCTGAACCTGCAGCAGCTCTACCTGATAGTAATCATTAAGGCAAATTACAAGTTAAGTGCTACTTTTCACAAATACATTTGGTCAAGTATGGCTGCTTTTAAATACTGTTGAACTTTTTAACATAATTCAAAATGAGTTTGTCACTGTTTGTAAGCATTTTTGGAAAGTGTACAGAGAGGGTGACTGCAAGGTTAAAGGCAAATTTTGGGCTGAAGGATTATTAAACATAATGGAAAATACACCCATCAGCACATACTCACAGCACAGTTCAACACTTTCTGGATGGCTTTTGAGACCACCACTTTTAATAAAACATTTGCTTGTTGTTTATACTACACATATATGTCATTAGCAAAAATAATTTTACATTGGATAGAAAACAATCATGTCATTTTGGTTATTTGCAATGCAGTAGGCATTGTGGGGACATTTACTCAGTATTTTACTGGTCTGATATTACTTAAAGAGTGTGGCTGGGAACTGTTATCTGTCATGCACAAAGACAGCATGCTGTATGGGCAAGAGGGAAATGGCTTGTGTAAGGATTTTGCAGAGCCACTCATGATCAAGGATGTTAATTCCACTGTTTTCCAAAACTGCGGAACAATCCCTAAAAAAACAAAGGAAGCAAAATGCACTGCAGACTCTGGTGAAAGGAGGACTTGTAAGACAAAGTTTTCTGAAGTGGAGATTCATGTTACTGCAGGTCCTCGGTCTCCTTAGCTGACTGGTCTGTGGACTGCATGCTGCTAGTCAGATGTGTCAGGGCTGTGCCTGGCAAAGTGTAGAGTAGGACATTAATGTGGTTGTTGGCCATGACCATCATTGTGAAATGGTGTGCCACTGGGTCAATGACATAACACACACTACTGAACAAACGGCTGCCCACCTGGTATGGGATAGTAGGTCAAGTGGGTGCTGGTTCATCAAGTGAACCACCTTACATGGAAATGGAGGAGTTTCTTGGTTCTGTCAGATGCAGTGGCATCTCCACATGGTACCACAGTACAGAGCAGTGCTGGATGCTGGGGCAGAGCTTTAGTGGCCAACAAGACTGTCTACTGTAGGTGCCCTGGGTATGTAGACCTCTTTCTGTGTAAGACTGCCTTTAAGCTCTTTGAACCACTTATTCACTGTCCAAATGATTAAAGCTGTCTAATTGTTGGCATATAGAAACATCATGGATTTCCACTCCACAATCATCTTCACAAGTTTTGCAGTTAAAACTCCTATTTTTGTAATGTTACAATGTGTACCTCCTCAGTTTCATGTACACTTCTATTGCTGGAACATACTTTCACTGGATAGTTTGTCTTTTGTGGATTCACAAATGATTCTTTATCTAGCTCTATACTGTAGAACTACCATTGTCAGGAGTTGGAGGATCTGCAACTTCTGATGATGATGACGATGTTGATGGTAGGGATGAGCTAACACATTCAAGGAGTTCAGAATTTGTGTTTGACACTGGGAATGTGACCACTGAATCCCCTACACAAAGCATGGACACAACCTCTATGCTTGCATTTCCCTGGAGACACACATCACATATGGAGGAGAGGTAACTGAGGGCACAGTCAGGGAGGTGTGGTACCCCATAGTAGATACCTGTACTCAGGCAAGTACCATAACAGCCATTTAAGAGTTAGGGAGGATGATGCATGGTGTGTGAGATGATCTACGAGAGACCATATTCCATGGGTGCAATTGTTCTGATAGGCTCATCCGGGTCTACCTGACATGGTCGACAGTTCATATGATCGACACTCATTTGGTCGACAGTTCATTTGGTCGACAAGCAGATTTGCCCCCTTCCCCAATGTTGTGCAACCCTGGAGTTGATATATATAGTTAGGGGGGATGTGGGGGGCACAGCCCCCCACCTAAAATGCTTGTCGATCAAATGAACTGTCGACCAAATAAACTGTCGATCATTTGAACTGTCGACCATGTCATATAGATCCGCTCATCCACATACTAAAACATGTCATGTTCTCTCAAGATCTCCTGCTAATGATGAGGAGTAATCAGAAAAAAAGCATCACCCTACTTCCTCCCAAGATGGTAAGACTTCCACAGATACATCTGTTATTGAGATATCTAAACCCATGATTATGGCAATCATGTCACTAGAACTTCTCATAGCATATGTTGCTCATGGTCACACAGCACATCAGAATCTAGTCATGGTTATGGTACCCAGTGCAACCCCTGCTAGTGCCAGCTCTCATGGGAGGGTGTGTGCATGGGATGCTCACACCTCTGACATGTAAGCCCTGGACATATCATTGTGCTAGTGAGTGATTTAGAAACAATCCATACACTCCTTCAATAAAGCACTGGACACTCCATAGTGCTGCAGTTACTGCTGACACTGTGTGCTAAAAGACCCAACAATCACACCACCACAGCCCCAGAACATCACAGACAGAAACGTCCACTAATATTGGCCCTTCACAAACCCTTTTTCACCCCTCCCAACACATTCACACATTGAAAGGCAATAGAAGCAACAGCATGTTTTTTTTTTCCTTACTAATCCTCAGCACTAACGCATTTGCTTGTGAAAGACATCCACATGTGTTCCCTTCCCCACCTGTGCAAATGGTGACAACTGCGCTTTGTCCTTGGTACATTGTTAGTTGAGTTGCCTTTGTCAGATATACTGTGTGGTCAGCCCATCCATGGTTAAACACAGCCTGGTGCTGTTTTTGTATACATCACATTTACTGTAATGTATCTGCTTTACTCTTGACTATTATATTCTTAGGCTGTGTGCAAACCACTGCCTCTTTGTCTGTGCCACAGCATACTGTGTCTGTCTATGTATGCTATAATCATTCTTTGCTGCTGACTCTTCCACTGACTCCTCATCTGACTCAGTCTTCACTGCTGGTCTGCTGGGGACTGCTACTCCTGCAAGTGACCACCCTACTGAAATTACCTCCTAAGTATGATACTGTGCACCATTGTATACACTGAAACTATTTTTCCATACATGCCAGGGTTATACTACACAGCACCACCGGATAAATCCAGCTGGTGAAAATCTGCCTTCAGAAGCCCAAACAGATACTTTATAATGTTCCTTTTATGAGATTGGGCACAGTTGTACCCCTGGTTTGTTTTATTTTGTGGATTTTTATGGATGTCATGAGCTAGGGTTCCAGAGCATATCTGTCATTACCAACAAGGTATGTCTAGGGGAAGTCACCCTTCACAAAACATTGGTCCATGTCACAGATGTGCCATATGTGGGAGTCTGCTAACTGCCTAGGTAGCCTGCAGACACATTAAAGATGGTATCTTGTATGTTACAGACCAACTGGCAGTTGATTGAGTGATACTCTTTGCAGTTCACAGTCTATGGTTACCTGTTATACAGGAAAAAGGCTATGTCATAGAAATCCTGTATGGTGTTGGCTCTCTCCTTTGTGGTACATGGGAGCTTCATATGTTCCCTGCATTTGCTAAAGATTGACATTGAGAAACTGATGGAGTGGTCTCAAGGCAGATGCCTGAGACAGCACAACTGTTTCCCCAGTACGTCACTGAAAGGTCCCTCTACTTAATATATAATATACATAAATCCACACATGCCTTAGTATCCACTGGGGCAGGTACTACATGGTCCCCAAGGGGCTACAGACAAGGCAGTACATGTACACAGTTTCTTGTGTGATAATCCTATGCTGAGGTCTTGGAGTCCACAAAACATTAAGCATAGTCAGATGTGAAGAACATCCTTGAAATAAAGTAATTGGGTTGGCAACTAAGATTAGGGGCCAAGATAAATCTGAGATAAATGACAGTGTGAACAGTAAGCATATTTTTAAGAATGGAATTACTAATTTATAAACCCCATCTATTGATTTTACGTGTTATCAAGTGACTGTAAGGCAAGCTCTAAACAGATGTTATTTTAATAGGTGTTTATTCTAAGGAAGCCCTGACAATAAAAGATGAAAATGTTAGCTAAGTTGTGGTGCCAGTGGTTTATTGAGGGATTGCATGGTTGCAAACTTTGTTTCACATTTGCAATATAAAACAATTTTATTTTTTATTTGACTTTATACATATATAGATACATATGTATATATATATATATATATATATATATATATATTTATATATATATATATATATATATATATATATATATGTATATATACCTTGCCACCCCATAGTGCCTTTTTTAGGCAAAGTTCAAAGGACAAAACCACCACCGTAACAGGTACAAGCATGCAAAATCTGAAGGTAATGCTACTCAATGCTAAAAGTCTAAACCTCAAAATGCACTCTCTCGAGGTGCTCCTAAAAATGGAAAACATTAATATCTGTGCAGTAACTGAGACCTGGTTCAAGGCTCCAGAGAGCACCCCTGCAATACCAGGCTACAACTCTTACCACATTTTTCGGCAACCAAACCAGGATCAAAACACTATGTCCATATTCACCAAGGATATTCACACCACCAAGCTAGCTGCCCAACACAATGCATCTGAAATTCTCCAGGTGCAACTAACACTAGGTAAGACTGCAGTCCAAATTATAGCTTGCTACAGATCCCCCACCATGGCCCAAGATTCTCACTACACCTTTTTAAACATATTGGAAAATATTAAGATACAACCAAACCCTCAAATACTGGGTGACTTCAATTACCCTGCCATTAACTGGGAAAACTACTCATGTACCAACACCTTTGCTCAATGGTTCTTGGACTTCATAAATTCCAATGCCCTGGATAACCTAATCCATTGTCCCACCAGGGGCTCCAATATCCTAGACCTGGTCATTACTAACATAGGAAACTGATGCTCCACACCTATGGTCACCCCCTCATTGGTCAGGTCAGACCATTAGCTAATCACCCTTAACATCCACATCCCACTCCCACTCCCCAGTAAGGAAACCTCCATAAAAAATTTCTCCAAAGCCAACTTCATTCTACTCAAGTCAGAAGTGGCAAACTTCATGACACCCATGCAGATGAGAACTGAAAGTTTAACTGCTGAGCCCAACACTAAGGCACTGTACGAGCACATCCACTCATGCATGAATTGTGCCATCCCAAATAGAGCCAAGATGCTCTTCTCCAAAAAAATGAAGCCAGTCTGTGGTCCCCTGCCATAAACAAACTTTACAACAAAAGGAAGAAACTGTTGCAGAAAAGAGGAAAATCCCAGGATGCAAAAACCTCCCTTACCAGCCTCAGTAAGAAGCTCAGATCCCTCATAAAATCCTCCAAAGCTAGTTACGAAAATAAAATTGCCAAAGATTCCAAAGACAGCCACAAGGCATTCTATAACTATGTCAAGAATCTAAATGGCAATGCTCAGATCTGCTGTGAGCTACAACAGAATGGCATTAAATATACTGATCCCAAGGATATTGTCAATATCCTGGCAGATTGATTCAGTGCCAACTTCACCCCCCTCTCACCCCCTAAATGGCCCATGTCAATACCAGAAGATTGTTAAATTCCGTTAATAACGGCCACACAGGTAAAAAACTCAGTCTCCAAAGCTAAGAATACAGCATCCATGGGACCAGATGACATCCCGGGCTGTGTACTACATGAACTACAAAATTAACTGGCACCTCACCTAAGTGTCATGTTTAATCATAGCCTCACCTTAGGCTTTGTGCCCACTGAGTGGCGCACAGCTACAGTTATCCCACTCCACAAGGGGGGATCCACCTTGGATCCCGGGAACTACCGCCCCATCAGTCTGATGATCCCGATCGGCAAGGCCATGGAATGTATTATCATGGAACTTAGAAACAAAGACATTGGCAACCTTCAAACACTGGATCCCACCCAGTTTGGGTTCAAGAAGGGCCGATCTTGTCTCCTAAACCTGAGCTGTGGACGAGGGTAAGGTGGTCCACACAGCCTATCTGGACCTCACCAAGGCCTTTGACACCATCCCCCACTCTGGAATCATAGATAAATTTACTAAGCTGGGCATTAATCCCTACGTCACTCGATGGGTTGCCAACTGGCTTACTGACAGAACCCACACTGTAAAAGCAGCTGACTCCAAATCCAGCTCCAGACAAGTGACAAGTGGAGTACCTCAGGGTTCAGTCCTGGGACCACTCTTGTTTGGCATCTACTTCTCTGAAGTACAGGCCAATACTAAGGAACTCTGGCTAACAAAGTTCGTAGATGACTGCAAACTGGGAGCCATTACTGAATCTCCAAATGATGTGGATATTCTACAAATGGGCCTTACAGAAACAGATGCTTGGTGCCAGAGCCATAGGCTCAAGCTCAATGCCAAGAAATGTATAGTTATCCCCTTTGGGAAAAAACATGTACCCATGAATTGCAATATAGGTGGCAGTACACTAAACACTGAAAGTGTGATAAGAGACTTAGGGACACAGGTGGACAGTGGTCTCACCTTCGATAACCACATTGCCACAACAGTCAGGAAATCCTTCTATGTGGCACACCTCATCACTAAGGGCTTTTTATCCAGAAAAAAGGAGGTCAATGTCCCACTGTACTCATCTCTCATTAGACCCACTATGGAATACACCACCACATTTGGTATGTACCCCTCAAGATACCTGCAACAACTGGAAAGGCCACAGAAATACCTCACTAAAAGAATCACAGGCCTAAAGCAGATGCCCTATGCTGACCGCCTTAAAAAACTCCAGCTGTACACTGTCACATATCGTCTACTCAGAGGCAATCTCTGCTTAACAAACAAGGCCTTGTCAAACCCAGAGCTGTTGGACATGCTACACTTAAAGAAATCCCAATCCCTCAGAGCCACACGCTCCGGGGATCTAAACCTTGTCATCACAATAAACAAAACATGCTGGAGGGATAGATTCCTGACCCAGAGACTCCCCAGACTCTGAAATAGACTGCCCATACATGGCAAGCAGAGCACCTCTTTGGCCCTCTTCAAAAGGAACCTTGACGATTGGATGGGAGAAAGGAAATTCACCCCAGGGATCACGTCAGTCACCCTCCTAGACAGGGGTTCAGGAAGTAAATAGTGTGGAAAAAAATAGCCAGGGAATTGTTATGGCTAGGCTTGTATAGGCCCTAGGGCCGATAGCCTAGTACCAACCTATCACAAAAACAGAAGCAAGTGTTGGAAAACAAAACCAAACAAACCAAACCAACACCGGAAGGAGATAAAATGCCAATAAATATCCAAAGGTGCTCAGATACTCGTAAAACTCAGGTTTATTGTTTAGGTTATAACCTGAGTTTTACGAGTATCTAAGCACCTTTGGATATTTATTGGCATTTTATCTCCTTCCGGTGTTGGTTTGGTTTATTTAGTACCAACCTATATATATATATATATATATATATATATATATATATATATATATATATATAGTATATATATATATATATATATATATATATATATGGGTCTACTTTTAAATCACAAAATGTCACTGTATTGAACTTCATAAGATCGAGAAGTAAATACCGAATGCTCAGAATCTTGAAATTTTAAATGATATATATATATATATATATATATATATATATATATATATATATATATATATATCATAGGTAGGTACTAGGCTATCTGCCCGAGGGAATTTTTAAGCCTAGCCAGAGTGTGTTGGCTTTCACCGCCCCATTGATTAATTAACTTATCCCAAATGGGGCATTGTACTCTATGATGGGTCTGATGAGTGATGAGTAGAGGGACACTTTAACCTCTTTATTTTTAGACACGAACCCCTTAGTAATTAGATGGGCCACATAGAAGGATTTCCTAACTACTTTGGCAATGTGATTGTCAAAGGAGAGATTACTATCTACCTGGGTCCCCAGATCACTTATTACCTCTTCTGTATTAAGGGGGCTGCCACCTTTGTGGTAATTCGTGGGTGTTTTGTTTTTCCCAAACGGGATGACTATGCATTTTTTGGCATGTAGCTTGAGGCCATGACTTTGACACCAGGTGTCTGTTTCAGTAAGGCCTTTTTGAAGGATGTCCGTGTCAGCCGGAGAGTCAGTTATGGCTCCCAGTTTGCAGTCATTTATGAACTTGGTTAGCCATAGTCCTCCTGTGTTTGCCTGTACTTCTGAGAAATATATGCTGAACAGTAGGTGTCCCAGAACTGAGCCTTGCAGGACACCACTTGTGACTAGTTTAGAGTCGGACCTGGAGCCCGCTATTCTTACCGTGTGAGTTCTGTCTGTAAGCCAGTATGCAACCCATCTTGTGACGTAGGGGTTTATGTTCAGGCTGGTGAGTTTTTCTATGATACCCGAGTGAGGAATGGTGTTGAACACCTTGGCGAGATTAGGTTAGGCTGTGTGAACCACCTTTCCCTCGTCTATGGCCTTGGTGACTGTCTCAAAGAAGTCAATCAGGTTTTATAGGCATGATCTGCCCTTAACAAAGCTGAACTGGGTCGGGTAAAGTGTTTGGAGGTTCCCAATGTCTTTGTTAATGAGTTCCATGATGATGCGCTCCATAGCCTTGCAGACCAGGCTAGTCAGGCTTATGGGGCGATAGTTACCAGGGTCAGTTGTGGCCCCTCCTTTATGGAGTAGAATAACCGTTGCTGTGCACCATTCTATGGGCATGTAGCCTGTGGAGAGGCTGAGGTTGAACAGCTTGTTTAGGTGGGGGGTTAGTTCGTTCTGTAGTTTGTGCAAGACACAGCCTGGGACACAATCTGGCACCATTGATGCTGTGTTTTTGTCTTTTGAAAGGGCTGTTTTCACCTGTGCTTCTGTGATTTCCAGGATACTACACTTTTCCAGTATTATTGTGGGCCCTTTTGAAGGTGAGAGGGAGGTGAAGTTTGCACTGAATCTATCTGCCAGGATGTTGGTAATATCAGTAGGTTCAGTATATTTTGTGCTATTTTGCACTAGCTCAGAGCATATCTGTGAGTTGCCATTAGATTCTTGACATAGCCAAAGAAGGCTTTGTGGTTATCTTTCACATCCTTGGGTATTTTTCTTTCAAAGTTAGCCTTGGATGATTTTATGACGAACCTTAGTTTCTTACTGATACTGATCAGGGATGTCGTTCCTTCTTGGGATTTGCTTATTTTCTGAACTAGTTTCTTCCTTCTGTTGTATAATCTGTTTATGGCAGGGGTCCACCAGACTGGTTTCCTTCTCTTAGGGGAGTGAGTCTTGGTCTTGCTAGGAATGGCACAATCCATGCATCCTTGTAGGTGCTCATAGAGTGCAATTGTAAAGGATTCTGCATCTTGGGCAGTGTTATCCTTTAGCGTGGGGGCTGTGAAACTTACCACCTCTGCCTTAAGTAAGGTGAAGTTTGCTTTAGAAAAGTTTTTCACTGTGGTTTCCTTGGTTGGGTGTGGTGTGTGGTATGGACATCCAGGGTGATTAGTTTATGGTCTGATCTAACCAGTGACGGGTTGACCTCCGGTACGGAACACCTGTCGCCCATGTTGGCGATGACCAGGTCCAATATATTGTGGCCTCTGGTAGGGAGTTTACCAGCTGATCCACGGCATTTGAGTTGATAAATTCCAGGAAGCGCTGAGCCTGGGAGTTTGCACTCAAGTAGTTTTCCCAGTTAATGGTAGGGTAATAGAAATCGCCCAATATCAGGGTGTTCGGTAGGACCTTCATGTTTTCCAGTGTCTCCAGAAAGGCGGAGTGGTGGTCCTGGGTCATGGAGGGTGATCTGTATTAGGCCACAATTTGCATTGCAGATTTGCCCGATGTTAGTTGCACATGGATGATCTCAGAGGTATCATGCTGCACCACTAACCTGGAGGTGTGAGTATCCTTGATGAATATGGATACACCCCCTCCTTTTGTGTTTTGGTCCGTGTTTTGTGGCTGAAATATGTGGTATGAGTTGTAGCCCAGTAGTGCTGGAGTGCTCTCTGGAGCCTTGAACCAGGTTTCAGTTACTGTACAGATGTCTACGTTCTCCATACTTAGGAGTGCTTCGAACACATGCATTTTGAGATTTAAACTCCTGGTGTTGAGTAGCATAACCCTCATTTTTTTACTTGTGCTGTTTAGGGTGGTGGGTTTGAATTTTGAGCCTTGCCTAAAAAAGGCACTATGAGGGCAGCAAGAGCCTTGGCCAGTATTCGAAAGCCAAGGGGTGACAGGTGCAAGTCGTCTCTTGTGAAGCAAAGTGGCTTGTCGAGCATGTCATCCCAGGCTGACAGACACTGGATCCCCTTTGAATGACACCAGAAGCTTAGCCAATTGTTGAAAATGATCATTTTTTCTTTATACTGAGGTATCATTCTTGGTGAGGGCAGGATGCTACTCAGGGTCAGGGTCATACCCGCCTGGGCTGTATGATCAGAGAGCTCTTCCATGTCTCTTTTCAAGTAGTCCAGGGAGGTACATTTCAGGTCATTTACACCAACATGAACAATGACAGAGTCATATTTGTACTTGTTCTGGAGTGACCTGAGTAGTTGTGTTATATGACGGATTCTGGCTCCTGATAGGCAGCTAACAGTAACCTTCTCCTTGTCCAGCCTAGCGAGTGGGGCGTCAGTGTGCCTGACTATTGAGTCGCCTATTACTAGTGTGTTAGGTATGTTATTTCGCCTTAAGGGCTGTGATTGTGCGGCACATTGATTTTGTGTTTTATGTGTTGTCTGGTTTGTGACGGGAGGTGCAGGTTTTGTGGGTGTCTGCTTTGGAGCTCTCTGATGCTTTTGCAGTTTTTATTTAGAGCCTCCGAGTATGGTTTTGTGTATTTATGTGTATTTTTTGCCAGTGCTGGTTTAGTAGGTCTATGTGAGGCTGGTGATGTGGTGCAAGTGTTAACCTTCTCCTCATGATTGTCTGTTCCAGTCTTGGGTGGAGAGACCTTAGCTTCCAGTTTGGCTGTATAATTGCATATGTTAGTGTTTTGTGATAGGAGGAGAGGGCTGTCTGTGTACATGAGGCAGTTGTAGCATTGCCTCAGGATACCCAGATTCACCAGCTGGACTGGAGAGTACACCTGAAGTTGCCCTTTGGTCATGCCTGAATAGTAGGGTGAGCTGCTTAGTCACTTGGTTGGTGAGGGGTGGATAAAGAGCCTTGCCCTGCTGGGCAGTCAAGTGTCGGGGTATATTAGTGCTTGCTATTAGGTCTGAGCAAGTGCTGGGCTGTAGGATGCTTTTTGAGTGCTTAGGTTGAGAGTTAGACTAGTTTCAAGTGAAAAACTGAAGAGGAGACTTAGTGGAGCCAGGAATAATTTAGCCCTAGCTAACCAGTGCTGCCCGGCGTGCAAAACCGTGCAAATGTGGTTTTTAAACTGCTAACTTCTGGGCTGGAACCACTCCTCCAGGGAAAGATGGCTGCTCAAAGTTCCCTCTCTCACAGGTGAACAGAGAAACTTCCCCCTGTCCAACTCAGAAACTTGTAACACAGCCCTGAATTCAGCTCTAGCCAGAAAACTGGACTATAGTAGCTTAGAAAGGCGGGAAACAAGAAATTTTTTTTTTTTTTTTTTGAAAAGATATGGCAAAAACAGTAAAAAGTACACTCAAAACAGTTTTAAACGACTACAAGCGATCAGCAAAGGCTATCACACTTTAGTGTGTAGCCTACAACAGTTAAACAATTTATTTAAACAAAAAACTACTTTTTAAAAGTGCAGGCAGTCAAATAAGTACAATATGTGAAAAAAACAAGCTTTTAAATCACAATAAGTGCTGGAAAAATCAGCGTTTAGGCGGAAAACAGTTAATATATATATATGTATGTGTGTGTGTTTATGTGTGTGTATATAGATAACATATAGAAGCATGCATACCTATACATATATGCACATTATGCTGTAGTCTACATTCCGAGATTTATAGGTATCACGGAGAAATATTTGCAGAAACCAGTTCTGCAGGACAAATATCTCATTGGCTGTGAACCTATATGTTTTCAGGTGGTTTTATATTTAGATTAGAAATGCACTTGTAAAGGAATGCCCATGAAAGCATTTCACTGAAAGTGGTTTTCAACATTTTTTTACTGTTTTGTCTGTTGGAATCAGAATGATGCATTTATTTATTTATTAATTTGTAACAGACATACAACCCACCAAAAGCTTACAGTCTTCTGACAAAGACCTTCTACATATATCAAAGCCTAATAACTCTGCCTGTTCCATCTACTCCCATTAAATGTCAAAAACCTGAAACTCCATTCCCCTAGCAGTAAGACAGGCCTGTTCACTAAAGTCATTAAAACTCAATGAATCCCTGATTCTGCAAATGTGCTGCACCTGATTAGCATAACACTCCTGTTCAACCTCATCCCTGTTCCACGCCTTCCATGTCCTCCCTCTAGCTGGAGCATAACTCACTCTCTCTTTCCTGCATTTTGATATATTCCTCCACCCTGAACTACCCTGTCTTCCAGTTCTCAAATCTAGCTTTCTCACTACTATACTACATATACAACATTTTGCTTTCTGTTGAAAATAGTAGCCTTATGACTGTCTGTATATTTTATCAAATTTGAAATGGAATTCGCTCTCTTTTGGAGCATGTTGTGAAAACTATTGTATGTTATTGTCTTTCAAATGTCAGTGCCACTCTATTACTGTTGTTTGTAGGCCGGGATCTTTCTCTCTCCCGGCCCCCAATGAAAATGGGTAATGTGCCCAGTCGGACGTTCATGATAAACAAAAGCAATAAATAAATAATAAAATACTTTGTTTATTTATTTTGCAATTTGATAACCTGGTAGTTAAGTTATTCAACTCCCCTTTTTCAGTCACAAGCCTGGTACAGTAATACAATCACAATAATGATATACAAGTAGAATGACAATAATTAAAAGCAGATAAACAATATGTAGCCAATGTAAAACAGAAAATAAGTACATTACATTTAGTAGTGCAAGAATACAAATGCAAAATGAAGACTGCAGAATAATATTTAAGACTGATATGAAATTAAAATATTTTCAGGAATTCTATTTATAAAATATACTTTAATAATGCTTGCAGTAAGAGGGAGTACCTGCAGTTAAAAGTTGCCAAAACATTTAGCCAGTGTCTCTAAATCAGGTGCAGTTAGTTTCTTTTTGAGATATTTTATGATTGTTTCCAGACCTTCTAGTTCTTTTATGTCTCTACATATTCAAGTCCATAAAGCAGACTGTACTCATGAAAGGCCTTTTTCTCTTATGGAAAGTTTAACTCTAGCTTTGAAGAAGGTGAGAGTGCTTTCTTGGTTGTGTCTATTGGAATAGTTCTTTTCTCTGAATTTGCATAATTTTTTTAGGGGTAGACAGTTGTCTAGTTCAAGAATTTTAAATAACATAGAGGATTATGTTTGGCTCTGGTATTGTAATAAGGATATTATGTTACAGACATGGATACCAAGAAATTCACCTCAAGAGCAAAGCTCAAGAGGTGAATCTTAGCATCCATGCTAAGAATACATAATACTACGTCATGATTGGCGATTCAGTCATAATTGGATCTCCAGTCATAACATAATATTATGATTAGAGATCCAATCATAATATTTTGTAGTGCATGGAGATTTATCTTCTCCATGTGGTACTGGTTACACAAAAGTAAGATAAAAAGAAAAAAAACAGTTGGCATCCCTGTCTAAGGAAAGAAATTTGGTTCAAAATAGTGGTTGTATTGTAGCATACAACAGGGAGAAACTGAGGTTGAACCAAAGTCATTTCATGTCCCACTGATGCTGTTTACTGGCCAGCGCTGTCAGCTTTTAGTGCCAGCCACAATGTTAACAGTGCGTAGGGGATGCTTAACAATTGTTAGTCTTGTGCTAGAATAGCACTGAACCAGCATGTTATTTAACTGTTTTTTGTAGAGTAATCATGGAACTCCATGTACTCCATAGTAATTACGAGATAGGTGGTGCCTGTTAGTAATAGGAAGTCAATGGGCCTTTTCGTACAAGATGAACTGTTGGCAGTTTATGTCTGCAAGGAGAGCAAATCCATAGATTTTGTTTTCATTTAGTTCTATTTTTGTGCATTTTATGTGCTGAGAGAAGCGTTGTAATTTTCTGGGCATATTCAATCTTGAGAATAACTAAATTTTTGGCTAAAGACATGCTGCATGCTATAGGTGAGAGAAGGTGTGAAATTTGATAATATAGTTTTATTTGTGTTAAGACTTTATTGCTTATGTTGTCTGTATAAATTTTGAGTTTGAAGAAGGGAGGGATCAAGTGTTATATTTGTGTTGCTTGACATTAGTAATAGTGTTTTTTGAAGGTCTGTTAAGATTGTGGGTGGTAGTGTTGCTAGTTTCTTTGGGGTGGAGAAGAGCAAGATGTTTGTCTTGGTAGTATTACTGCGGAGTTTATAACTGTAAAGCCATATGAGAGAATTAAGAAGAATTAAGAATAAGAATCATGAATCATTGGTTTAATAACCTGACCTTGGCTTTGTGAATGCTGTAAATGCAGCAGAAACATGGCTATGAAAGCTTTCCTTCTCTGAAGACATCTTCTTGTGTAGATGTGGCACAAGCTTTGGAATACTAGTCCAAAAGGCCACTGTACTTTCCAGCGTATGTGATAAAATGTTTTATTGTGCAGAAATTTGTTGTTTTTCCTTGTAAAATCATTATTCTTCACCATGAATCCTTCATACACAGAAATGTAGTACTGACATTCGCTGCCCCTTCAGTAATTCACTGTACCTATAGAAGCGTAAACAATTATTCCAGAAGTAATGAATGAACTCTATGATATTGAAAGACATACACAGCAGGGATTCATGTGCATTCTTAGGAATGTGTGATGAAAGGCATAAAAGCATGGGAAATAGCTGTAATAAGTGAGAATATCATCTCCTAGTAAAAGTGGATCACATGATATAATGCATCACTAATCCCATGGGTATTACTCAGCACATCCATTTGGATAACCACATTAGGTGAGGTGCGCGGCACTAAACAAAATTATGTAGGTCTGTAAACAATGAATATGACACCACTGATTCAAGGACATACAGCAGGCACTGTGTTACTAGTTTCTCTGCATTTGCTGTGAACTGCCTCTATTCCTGAATTCCAGTTGTATGGTTTACCCACAATGCCATTTATATAATGTAACCATCTCTCCCAAGCTATATCCCCTATGACAAAGAATTATCAGACTTAGTGAACTCCTCACTAGTCCTGCTTTCTGTGTAGTGACGTCCAAATATTTCATATTGTGGGATGGTGGCACCAAATATTTCACATTGTGGGATGGTGGCACAGCATTTCTATTCACTGTGAAAAGAAGCACCACTTCTACAACAGTATGCAGGCCTTCCATGCACATATCTGTGTCTATCTGTGTCCTTTAAATGATTACATTCTTACAGGACAATAATTAGAAATTACTTTTCTTCTATAAATAAAAGCACACACACACACACACACACACACACACACACACAAATACAAGACGGCACACCAGATACATACATACACACACACACACACACACACACACACACACACACACATACAGACACACACACACACACACACACACACACACACACACACACACACACACATACGCGCACGCAGCACACCCGTACACATACACACACACACACACACACACACACACACACACACACACACACACACACACACGCACACACATGCGTGCTCACACACAGAGGCACACACATTCATTTCCTTACATGAAAGTATTTCACAGTCCAATTATTTTTCCATTTTGATTGCCAACATATGACCCTGTCTGGTTTTGCAGTCTTTGATACTCACCTGAGATCTAATTTGTTCAATACTGAACTAAGAAATTTGTCATCTTATCATTGATTAATTAGTTTAAAAATATTTGCTATAAACTTACTGACCAAAAATCTAAAATTGTCCTTTATTCTGGTTGAGAGTAGGGTGAAAACCACCCTGTGTTGCCCTTGCTTCTTATGTTTTAATTCCACAGTCTTGAAATACTAGTTGCCCAAGTCAGAGAAAAAATATAAACTCTAAGCATGTTAATTTCACTGAAGCCCTATACAGTCATTCAGTCTCAACCACATGATCTTCAACCATCTGGTTATTGATGAGATGGTTGTTTGTACAACTAACAGAACCTTTTCAAAGCTAAGATAAAGGAACAATTCCTGCCAAAATTTCCCTGTGTTTCGAAATATTTCAAAGTATCCTCTCATCATGCCTGATTCATAATCTGTGCTTCCTTTGATTACATTTTTTGATCAGACCTTTTACAAAGATTGTCTCAAATGACAACACTTCTCAGCATGAGTTTTAGTACAAATATGTTTATAACATGATAGTGCAGTTTCTCACTAATGACTTCTCTATTGATGTGGTATAATTATGTTAGGTATGTAGTCATGTTCACACTAGAATTTAGCAGCTAAAAAGTGTTTTTACACTGCTGATATGCTTTCATGTATCGTATATCATATATCATATATATCATATAAAGCATGTATCGTATATCATATATCATATATATCATATAAAGCATGAACCTTCTGCTGTACTTGTTGTTTCTGCATTGTGTAATCTTGCATCTTAAAACTTCTCTGTGAAAAAAAATCTAGTGTCTTAATAGGACTACTTGGTTACTATACATCGGGGGGCAGGGGTTGTGATGTAAATAGTATGGTATTACTGTGCGGTCTGATACCCTTTGTAGTAACAGCTGCCCTGCTGCTTAATCAGTGTCTAGCCATGAGTGGGCCATTGATTCAGCATAAAATTAGTGGCTGATGAATGGAAGACTACCATCACAACGTGAATATAGGGTGACCTACAGGAGACATACACTGCAAAATACTTTTCTGTATTATGGAACCGGATCAGGGCTTGCTGTGGTTTATATTGCTGCAGAATTCATTCTTATTTCAGTTCATGTGGAGGACTTCTGAGAAGGAACTCCCATGGTATAAAAATGGTGTTTGGTTTTAGGGAATACTAGTTTGTTAAGCTATATTGCATTTCCATTATCTGTATATCATTTGTCTGGACAGCTTATAGGCAAGAAAAGTTGCTGAACTGAGAGTCAGTCTTTTGACAGTGAAAAGACAGGTCCATAAAACTGTAAAGACTGCACATTTTAAGCTTTAAATCATGGCTTCAGAAAAAAAAGAAAACATTTCAATACATTTGACAGCCGTCATTGTTGTGTTCTTCTGCCTTTGGCTGAGGATTCCAAGAACTGGTAGAGCACCATATATCATAGCATTGTTTTAGCTCCTTAACAATGCATATTGTTTAAATGCCATTATACAGCAGTGAATGAGGTTTCCCACCTAACATTATTCAAACTCTAGTTTGAAGGATCCTGATGAAGTCTTGTTGGGATGAAAACTCTGTGAATCAGTTAAGTATTTATGTCTTTTTAAGTTTATGAATAAAAATGACAAGTCTGCCTGGTTCTGATTGGTCGGGTTCTTCACAATTGCCTTTAGTCGGTTCCTGGTTGCTACACTTTGTGTAGGTCGGCATTGGACTGTCCTCAGTTTACTTTTTATATTATTCAAACCTTAGTTTGTTTTGCACTATCTTGAAATAAGGGCAAGGATTCCAGAAATAATACAAAGCACAAGAAAAAAAATGAAATTTCTTCATGTTCTGGCAATGTTTTGTTCAGACTTATTAGCCCAACACTAATTTATTAAGTAGAATAGTACAAAAGTGTCATTTCTACAATTACATCTCTTAACATTACAAGAGTATGCTTCTTATAATTACATTTCTTCTCTATAATCATTTACAAGATCCTCTTCCATGACTGTCATAATTTCACAGCTGGTGACTAAAATATCTGTGACAGTGAGTGTGTTTTTATACTACGGCTTCATGTTTCTTACATTTGGATTTGCCAAATAATTCACACCTTAGGAGACTATAACTGGCAAGATAATCAGCCATACTGTAAATGTAAGACTCCATGAGGCATAATGTTTTGCTTGTTATGCTGCTGTATCAGTAGGAGAGACAGGGTTGGTACAAAGACTGACAGCTGCGTACAGCAGCTTTTTGACAATGTCCGTGTTTGGAGAGTGCTCAGTGTGAAGAGATGGGAGAGAGTTGGAGAGTTGGCTGTTGTTTTCAGAACAGAGATAAACAGAAGTAGTT
Organism: Protopterus annectens; assembly: GCF_019279795.1. Taxonomy (NCBI): domain Eukaryota; kingdom Metazoa; phylum Chordata; order Ceratodontiformes; family Protopteridae; genus Protopterus; species Protopterus annectens. The sequence goes on along the minus strand of NC_056745.1, from coordinate 415,209,212 downwards.
TCTATTGATCTGTGATGAGAACAAGCAATTTCCCGCATCACCAAGAAAGAATTGAAACACACTGGCATACAGATGCTGCTGTCTTCTAACTACAGTTCTGCTAAAGCCTCAGTTACCAAGCTATGGAAAGAAAGACTTGTGCAGAAAAAGCAGATGAAAGAGCATCTGTCCATAACGGCTTTCTGACATAATTGTGTTATGCCTTAGACCTTTGAAAAGATAATTACTTTGTACAATCGTATCTGTTTCTGGGAACTGCTAGCATATAGGATGTTAGATGCAGCACATGTGCTGTAACAGAGAACCAAACTTGTGTAGTTCTCATTGGCAATCAGGTGCAGGAGTAGCACTAATGCAGCCTGTGGTTCAGTTGGTGTAGCTCTCCACTAGCAGTTATAATTTTATTTTTATTTTATTTAACATTTGTTTACCAGGAAAGTCCAACTTGGATTGAAGCCAATTTTCAGTGGAGGCCTGGGGAGAAATGCTCTGGACGCATGTCTTTATAACATGGCAGGAAACTGGATTAACTGGAGGAAACCCACAAGAACTCAGGGATGACGTGCAGACTCTGCACAGAAGGTCCCCCAGCCAAGAATCAAACCAGAAAACCCCTTGCTGTGAGGCAACAACGTTACCACTGCACCACTGCACAGACAAAAAAATAATGTTTTGTGTATCTCATTTCCACTGCAACTTCTTAGTTTAACATATAACTTAGTGTGATAGTTGTGAAGTCTCCTGTCTCACAGTCTTAAGCCCTCCTATTCTGTACAGTCACATCTATATCTGTATAGCATTTCTAAAATTGTTCTTTAGTATATGTTACCATGTGGAGATATGATAATGTACCACACAAAGCATATCTACTAAATTATTTTGGGTTGGTGGTTGCTGGCCCACTGTGTCCACTTTTGTTTCTGGCATTGCAAGCCAGCATATTTTTGTGACACTGTTTTGATATACATCAAAATCCTACATTTGTAGACAGCTCAGGGGCAATGCTAAGCATATAAAGAACTGGGATTTATCACCTGAGAATCATTTGCTAATAAGAAGGATTTACCCATAAAAGGTATATTTTTTCTGTCACCTCACCAAAGGTTATGGGTGCTTCATATTATTTTATAATTGTTCCATTATTTTGGAAAGTCTTGTATGAGTGTGAGGCTGCATAAGACTATATCATGTAAGGGGTACACATATGAATCTGCATTGTGAATGGCCTTGCCTGGTGCAAATTTTGAATACAACTATGCATCCAGTCAACAAAGTCATTGTACATTTAGGTTTATAGGTTCATAGGTTCATACTAGGCTATCTGCCCTAGGGCATTTATAAGCCTAGCCAGAGTGTGTTTGGCTTTCGCCACCCATTTTAAATTAATTTTGCTATGCCTTTTTTTGAGGTTAGTATACTGTGCCTCTGTCTAACAGTGACACAGAAGTGATAGCCGGGGTAAACCTATGATCTCCCATCCACTCATCAAGATTCCTCTAGAAGAGAGTCAATGTGGGACTCTGCCTAACCTGGACTGGGATTTTATTCCAGAGTGAAGGGAGCCTCTGGGTTATGAATCTGTCCCTCCAGCATGTCCTATTTATTTCAGTGATGAGGTTCAAATCTCTCGATCGCGTAGCTCGATGGGATTTGGATTTTCTGAGGTGCAGCATGTCCATTAATTCCGGGTTGGACATGGCTTTATACGTCAGGCACAGATCGCCTCTGAGCAGGCGGTATGCCACTGAGTAGAGCTGGAGTTTCTTTAACCGGGCAGCATATGGCATCTGTTTGAGCCCTTTGATCCTCTTGGTGAGGTACTTTTGGGGTCTTTCCAGTTGCTGCAGGTGTCTGGTAAGGTACATCCCAAAAGGGGTATTGTACTCAATTATGGGCCTGATGAGGGATGAGTAAAGAGGTATGATGACCTCCCCTGATCTAGATGTGAATCCCTTCATGATTAGGTGGGCTATATAAAATGTTTTTCTAACCACTTTGGCCACGTGGTTGTCAAATGAGAGATTGCTATCAACTTGGGTCCCCAGGTCCCTAATGACTTCTTCTGTACTTAATGGATTACCACCTATGTGGTAATTTGTGGGCACTTTGTTTTTGCCAAAGGGGATGACTATACACTTTTGGCGTTTAGCTTGAGGCCATGGCTCTGGCACCAGTTGTCTGTTTCTATGAGGCCCTTTTGGAGGATGCTTGTGTCGGCTGGAGAGTTGATTATGGCGCCCAGTTTGCAGTCATCTGCAAACTTGGTCAGCCACAGTCCTTCCGTGTTGGCCTGTACCGCCGAGAAATATATACCGAACAAGAGAGGTCCCAGGACTGAGCCTTGTGGGACGCCACTTGTAACTGGTTTGGAGTCTGACATGGCTCCAGCAATTCTAACCATGTGGGTTCTTTCCTTGAGCCAGTTTGCAACCCATCTAGTGACATAGGGGTTTATATTTAAGCTGGTGAGCTTATCTATAATGCCCGAGTGGGGTATTGTATCGAAGGCTTTTGCGATGTCCAGGTAGGCTGTGTGGACCACCTTCCCCTCATCAATGGCCTTGGTGACTGTTTCAAAGAAATCGACCAGGTTTAAGAGGCAGGATCTGCCCTTAACAAAGCCAAACTGGGTAGGATACAGTGTCTGTATGTCCCCAATATCTTTATTTATGAGGTCCATGATGATCCTTTCCATAGCTTTGCAGACCAAGCAAGTCAGGCTTATGGGGCAATAGTTTCCAGGATCCGTTGAGGCACCACCTTTGTGGAGAGGGACCACTGTTGCTGTACGCCACTCTTTGGGTACACATCCTGTAGTAAGGCTAAGATTGAACAGTAGTTTTATGTTTGGGTTTAGCTCTTTTGGAGTTCATGTAGGACGCAGCCCGGGACACCATCTGGTCCCATTGATGCTGTGTTTTTTGCTTTGGAGAGGGCAGCTCTTACCTGAGCATCTGAGATGTCAGGGGGGCAGCACTCTGTTGGGATAGATATTTGCCCTTTTGGTGGGGAGAGGGGGGAGAAGTTTGCACTGAACCTGTCAGCTAGGATGTTGGCAATGTCTGTGGGCTCGGTGTATTTTTTGTCATTTTGGACTAATTCTGAGCATATCTGGGAATTCCCACCCAGGTTCCTAACATAACTAAAGAAAGCCTTGTGATTATCCTTAGTGTCCTGTGCAGTTTTTCTCTCAAAGCTGGCCTTAGACGATTTTATGAGTGCCCGTAGTTTTTTGCTAATACTGATCAGAGATGCTTTCTCCTTTTGGGATTTTGCTCTATCATGTAGTAGCTTCCTCCTTCTTTTGTATAGTTTGTTTATGGCTGGGGTCCACCAGACAGGACGCCTGCCTTTAGAGGATTGGGTCTTGGTTTTATTTGGGATTGCATGATCCATGCATTCCTGAAGGTGTTCATAGAATGCGTTTATAAAGGATTCTGCGGTCTGGGCCATATTTTCCACTTTGAAGGATTTCGCCTCGGTTTTGAGGCATGTGAAATTTGCTTTAGAGAAGTTTTTCACTGTGGTTTTCTGGGCAGGGGGTGGGGTTGGGATGTGAATATCCAGTGAGATTAATTTATGGTCTGATCTTACCAGTGAGGGATACACTTCTGGTCTGGAGCATAGTGTCCCCATGTTGGTGATGATCAGGTCCAGTATGTTTTCCCCTCTTGTGGGAGTGGTAACAAGTTGTTCCATAGCATTTGAGTTTATAAATTCTAGGAACCTTTGGGCTAGGGTGTTGGAGCTAGAGTAATGCTCCCAGTCTATGTTGGGGTAGTTGAAGTCCCCCAATATAATGGTGTTTGGAGAGACCTTCATATTTTCCAGTATTCTCAGGAAGGCCAAGTGGGGTTCCTGTGTTTGGGAGGGTGGTCTGTAGCAGGCTATAAACTGGAAGGCAGTTTTACCCACAGTTAGTTGCACATGGATAGTCTCTGATGCTTCGTGCTGTGCCGCCAACCCGGAGGTGTGGGTATCTTTGACGAATATTGATACTCCCCCTCCTTTTGTGGTTTGGTCCAAGTTTTGGGGCCAAAAAGCATGGTATGAGGTATAACCTGGTAGTGCTGGGGTGCTCTCGGGAGCCTTGAACCAGGTTTCTGTTACTGCACAGATATCGATGTTCTCCATGCTAAGGAGAGTTTTGAGTGCATGCATCTTGAGGTTTAGCCTTCTGGCGTTGAGTAGCATTACTCTTAGTTTCTTATCCCTTGTGATACCTATGGAGGTGGGTTTGTCTTTTGAGCCTTGCCTAAAAAGGCACTATGGGGGTAGCAAGAGCCTTTGCCAATATCCGAAAGCCCAGGGTGACAGGTGCAAGCCATCCCTAGCGAAGCATCGTGGCTTGTCGAGCATGTCATCCCAGGCTGACAGGCATTGGATCCCCTTTGAATGACACCAACACTTAAGCCAGTTGTTGAAATTGATCATCTTGTCTTCATATTGTGGCATCATTCTTGGTGAGGGTAAGATGCTACTCAAGGTCAGGGTCATACCGGCCTGGGCTACATGCTCAGAGAGCTCCTCTATGTCTCTATTCATGTAGTCCAGGGAGGTACGTCTCAGGTCATTCACACCAGCATGGACAATGACTGAGTCATATTTGTACTTGCCTTGGAGTGACCTGCATTAAATTAAATTGCAAATATCTACAGTGCACTATTTTACATGGTGCAGCCTAAGCAGTTTGCAGTGCTATGTGCCAACACAGGCATCACAGCTCTCACAGTGCATAGTGGTGTTAACGATAATGCATTGGTGGTACATCAGCTCATGTTCAGCTCACTCATAGTAGCAGAATATCCACTGTTACAGCATACAGTGCACACTGCAATCTGCCTGTCATAAAGCACATGACTGGTACCCATTTATTGCCATTCCAGATGTGGTTTCATAAACAGTGGTCACGGCATATTATGTACTGTGTATGCCTGTGTACTATCCACTACTTAGATCATTATCTTTTGCATGGAATTATTTTTTGTAGACCGCATTGTAGAAATAGTGTGGAATACAGTGTAGGGAAACAATAGACGCTATAAAGAGGCATATTATGACACACAATATCATGGCATAAAATCATGTCTGGCCTTTGGGCTAAGATAAACTGTAATAGTTAACATTATAGAACAGGCGAAGCAGATGAACCACAATACTGTGTAGCAGAATGCTGCATTGCCGCTGTGCTAAAGTGGCAACTTGGATTAGCATGAGTGTAGTTCGGCAGAACAAGTGATAGTCATTACTCTGATGGAGAGCTATTAACTTATGAAATTCAAATGCTATAGCTAAATTACAGATATGAAAACAGAACAGTAAAGAAGGTGCATGTTGTGTGCATGCTAGATAAATGCAGTAAGGCCAGAATATCAGTTATAATAACACTGACATGTGTTGAACTGTTTCTTGTATCCCTGGTCCCAGAGATGTCCATCCATATTACTAATGTGAGTGTGCGGCATTCCACAGGCATGTCTTTCTTGCTATATCTTAATCTGCATGCAGTGTTTTTCTACTGCTGTGGCACTGTTGTGACTTTACATTCTGTAGGTGATGGCAACACAGCTATAGCACTGCTGAAAATGCAGCAACCCATTTCAGATATCACTAATATATAGCTGTCACAGGCTGTATCCATGTGGTGCATATAGAAACAAGTTAAGGGTAAGTGCAGATCCATATTGTCAAGTTAGTTCTAGCTACACTTGCTGGCAATACTTTTTGGCATAGGAGTATTAGGCATGCAGAGCTGTTGTGCATCAGCTGGTGGCAGAATTTCCTGTATGGTGAATCTAGAGCCATCAACAATGGTGTATGATACATACAGGTTTGAGTCATTTCTGTCATATAGCTCTGATGAGGACAACATGCAATTTGTCATAGCTGATTCTGTGGCAGGGGGCTGTAACCTTTTGACTTACATGGTTAGCTATGGTGATATTAAAATGGGTTAACAACCTGTATGAGTAAGCATTTTACATTCCAGCAGTACACTAGACAGAGTCCATAGCAATTGCCATTGACCTCATGATGTAAGTGTTGTTTCTAATGTTAGACATGAGCAGCAGAACTCTGTAGCAGTATTGCTTCTTGTGTACTGATCCTGTAATCATTTATATTTCTACAGTTTATGAGTCACTACAGCACAAGACTAAGGCATATGATGATATTACAGCAAAGAATGGTACCATAGGTTCATGCTCATGCACAACATGTGGGCATTTTGTAGAGTGGTGTTACAGTGTAGGACTTTACCTGCCTTGCCAAGTACGAAGTATAGTGTAGCTCTCATCATTCAGGATGTCTGAGTACTACATGTCATGATGGATTCACACCTGTTGCAGATGCATGCAACCATTGACTGCCAAGAAATTAATAGTGTTAAACATGCTCTTGCATAAACACTCCTAAAAATATTTACCTTAAGTTTAGCTGCTATTTTTTTTCTCCTGATGAGTGGTGCACTCAATAAGTGATGCAGTGGTTATGCCTCTCCATAAAGGTGGTCTTGCAACCAACCAGGGTATTTACAGACGTATCAGCCTTCAAACCTCATCTGCAATGCCATGAAATGTATTATAACTGACCTTATTAACTGTAGGAATTAAGAATATTGTTAGACGTGACCCCCCAACAGTTTGGTTTTGCGAAGGGTTGATCCTGTCAATTTATTCTGATAAATTTCTTTGAAAGGATTGTGTATGCAGTAGGTGGTGGTAGTGCACATGGTGTATGTTGACCTGGCTAAGGTCTTTGACACCATTCCCCATGCTGCTTATAAAAATCAACCCATATATGGTAAGATGGATAGTAACTGGTTGAAAGTCAAAACTCACACAATGTAAATTACAGGTACTTCATCAGAAAGCATGAAAGGGACCAGCGATGTCCATCAATGCTCAGTACTAAGGCCTCTTCTTTTTAGTATTTACAATTAAGATCTCAAAGCAGAGATCCAAGATCTTTGGCTAACAGAGTCTGCAGATGATTGCAAAGTGGGGGTTCTTGTTAATTCACCCTATGACACCCAAACATTTCAGAATGAATTTAGTCTAATAAACTCCTGGTGTACTAAAATGGGATCAAACTAAATGCTAAAATTTGCAATATCATCACTTTTCATAGACAACTCCCTCATGTCATAATACAGACTAGATAACACACCTCTACAAAAGACAAATGTACTTAGAGACCTAGGTACTTGGGTTGACAGCTCCCTGTCTTTTGGCCATCACGTAACAATGGTTGTCAGGAAATTCTTTTATTTAGCCCAAATAATTTCCAAACTAAAATCATCAAGGACTGATGAGTAATCAGTCCCTTATAGTCAGCATTGATCAGACCATTGATCAGAGCATTGATCAGTTATCAGTTAGGAAAAAGGAAGTATGTAAAGCCTTCTTATATCTGTCCACCCTTGGCTGGTTTCTCCAGTGCCTGGAACACTAATCAAACCTATGTCACTTGGGTCAGAGTTAATGTTTATTCTTTTGTGCTGCGGCCACTTATCTCATCTTAGGGAGTTCTTTTGCTTACTTTTTTCCTTTTTTCACATAATATTATAGTGTCTGTGCACAAGATTTTGGCTTTCCTTGACCTCACACATTGTCTCTGATGCATCATGAAATCCATTAAATTTAACTCTTTTCACTGTAAATCATTATTCACAAAAGAGCAGGAAACAGAAGCATGAATGACAGGAATTATGACACCTTTGATGAATGACAGAGGTGCACTTTCATCTAAGACATTTAAAGCCTTTACAAAAACTAAGCAATGGTGGCCATATTTCTTGCTGAAACAACAACAGAAATAGACCTCTTCATAAGAGAATGAAGTTTAATGAAAATCAAAAGAAGTCTTTAAAAATATCCTCTGGGAATATGCAAACACACCACTTAGGTTCATAGGTTCATTGGTGTGTTTTAGGCCAATGGCCCTGGAGCCTTTACAAGCTTAGCCCATAGAAGTGCCCTGGCATCATGCCGCCATTAGTTCCCGGTGCCTCTGTCAAGTAGAGACACTGGAGTGATCCCTGGGGTGAACTTTCTATTTCCCATCCACTCATCAAGATTTCTCTTGAAAAGGGCCAGTGAGGTGCTCTGCTTGACATGTATGGGAAGTCTATTCCAGCGGATGGGCAGTCTTATGGGTTATGAACCTGTCCCTCCAACATGTTCTGTTGATTGCAATTTGACTTATTGAGAGCACTGCAATTTTAATTCTGAGAAAGAGGAATGTGAAGAAAAAAGAAAGGTAAAAATATGCCATATTGTGGAGACTCAGAGTACACTATGAGAAAAAGCAGTCATGGATGAAAAAAACTCTGTTAATATGGTTGCCTACTTCAAGCCATTTTTGGGGTAAAGAAATGATAAACTACTGCTTTCCTGGAGTAATGTCAGATTATCGCTGTATTGAAGATCAAGGTGTGAACATAAATGTGTTTTTTTCAATTATTGTCCTTAATTGCCCTTTAAGTGGTTTTGATTGATCTAGATCAGGCATTAGAAACATTTTCTTCTGGAACAATAGTTATATATATTTTTATAATGTCAAAAGTATGCTGAGAATAAAAATAGATCGGTACAGTAACAAGTAACTACTAAGAAAAACAAAAGAGTTCCAAAGCTAACACAGCTGAAGGTAAAACAATAAACTTTAATGCACACGCTCTTTTGTGTGCATTAAAGTTTATTGTTTTACCTTCAGCTGTGTTAGTTTGGGTACTTTTTTGTTTTTCTTAATTTTTATAATGTCGTCTGATTTAAACTTGATACAGAATAATGTTATTGAATATTTAGTTTTGCAAAAATGCCCTTCAGGCTTACTTCTTATAAAGATGTGTTCCCACTATCATATTAAACCTTTTTGTGTGATAGAGTACAGGTTGTGTTCTTCAGACATACATATTGTTAGTTATGTTAGATCTACCAGCTTGCCTGTAGGAACATAGAACAGGTTACTAGGTCACTATCGGAAACTGACAGAACATGGCAATCATGGTGAAGTGGATGCTTGCTAGGATCAGTTGAAATGATTAATTTGGCTATGGATGAATCTAGACTATGAAAACCATAGAGGATCATAACCAGTTGTTCTGTCCCAGGCAGGTATGTCCCCCTTAAGCAGCATTCTACCATCACCCAGAATAATGCCTCAGTACAAACAGAAAATGATTGATTAACAACTGGCTTAGTTTCTGGAGTCATTCAAAGGGGATGCTTTGCCAGAATGCTTTGCCAGAGATGGTCTGCATCTGCCTCCCTTGGGCTTCAGGCTACTGGCAAAGGCTCTTGCCTCCACCATAGTGCCTTTTTTTAGGCAATGCCATGAGGTCAAAACTAACAACATGAAAATTTCATCAAAACGGAAATTAAAGGTCATGCTGCTAAACACTAGGAGTCTAAACATGAAACAGCACCAAGCATTCTTAACTCTGGAAGAAGCTGACATTTGTGCAGTCACAGAAACTTGATTCAAAGCTGTGGAGAGCACCCCAGCCATACCAGGTTACTCAACCTGTCATTCATTCAGACCCCAAGCCGTGGTCAGCAAAACAAAAGGAGGTGGACTTGCAATATATATAAAAGACACACACACCTCTAGGCTGGTCAAACAGTATGATGCACAGGAAATACTCCAGGTGCAGGTAACAATTGACAAGACCCCTATTCAAATCATAACTAGCTACAAGCCTCCAACTCTGACTCAAGATCCCCACTCCACCTATCTGGATCTCTTCAAATCTATCAAGATTCAACCCTTTACCCTGATCCCATCCCTACAGTGTTATTATCCCTAGTAAGATCCAACCACAATGCAGTAACGTTTGAAGTCACTATCTCCCCCGACCCCCCCCCCCCCCAGCTACAGTCAAACAAAAAAACTTCTCCAAAGCTGATTACAACCTCCTGACAGAAGGTATAAACAGCTTCACAGCCCCCTCCCCCTCTACAGAAACTGGCATATGTGTCCAGACTTCCACCAAAGTACTGTATGAGCATTTATATAGCTGCATGGAATCGGGAATATCAGACAGGATGAAATCATCCTCCTCAAGGAAGAGTAAACCTGTCTGGTGGACATCTAAAATAAATAAACACTATAATAAACGGGAAAAAAATTGCTGTCCAGGACGAAAAAGCAGCAGGTGTCTAATTGGAAGCAATATCTCCTTAGCCTAGTGAAATCCTCCAAATCAAACTTTAAGTTCAAACTGGCCACATCTACTAAAGACAATCATAAGGCTTTCTTCACATATGTCTGCAATCTCAAGGGAAGCATCCAGATCTGCTCAGAACTCATGGTCAAGGGCACCACATCACAAACACTGTAGAAATAGCCAACCTGCTGGCAGACAGGTTCAATGAAAACTTCACTCCTCTTTCCCACCATCAGTAAAACAGGACATCTGCAGTACCTGCCCCCCTCCCCTTATCTCTAGGGAGCAAGTCATCACTGCCCTCTCAAAGGCAAAACATACAGCCTCCATGGGACCCGATAACATCCCAGGCTGCATCCTACATGAACTCAGGCAGGAACCTGCAGCACCATTAGGCACCCTATTCAACCAAAACCTGAGTACCAGCTTTGTCCCAGAAGAGTAGAGGACAGCTACTGTCACCCCTTTGCACAAAGGTGGAGTGTCCACTGATCCAGGAAATTATAGACCCATCAGCCTAACTAGCCTGAGCTGCAAGTCCATGGAGCGGATTATCATGGACCTGATTAACAAGGACATTGGCAACCTCCAGACATGTGATCCAACGGTTCCCCTTCACAAAGTCGAATGGCCACAATCTCGAAAGTCATATGGCCTAGACCATATGCTCGAAATTGCAGAAGCTTGACTGTGAATGGGGAACGGCATACAGCGCAGAACAGGAGATCTCCCTTTCTGCACTGTAGTGTGAACTCGGAGTTGGAATAAATAAGTAGCGGGGGGTGTGGGGGGTGCAGAAACACTTTATTTTGTTACGTTTTTCTTTTTTTAGCTCCCTTTCACAAACTTGAGCTTCAGAAACTCGAGCATATGGCTTCGGCCATATGCATTTCGAGTTTCTGAAAGTTCGACTTTGTGAAGGGGAACCGATCCAACACAGTTTGGTTTTGTCATAGGATGGTCATGCCTGTTAAATTTGGTCAACTTCTTTGAGACAGTCACCAAGGCCATAGAAGAGGGAAGACGGTGCACACCACCTACCTTGACCTGGCCACGGCCTTCGATACTATTCCCCACTCAGTTATAATAGATAAACTCTCTTAACTAGGCATCAATGCATATGTTACCAGATGGGTAGCAAACTGGCTTACTGGTAGAACCCACCTAGACAAAATAGGGGAAGCCACCTCAAGTAGTAGACTGATAACAAGCGGTGTACCCCAGGGATCAGTCTTAGGGTCTCTGCTGTTTGGGATATACTTCTCAGAGGTCCAGGCCAAATCTAGCGGGTTATGGATGACCATGTTTGTAGATGACTGCAAGCTAGGTGCTGTTATCAATTCCCCTAGTGATGTGGACATCCTCCAAGAGGGTCTCACCCAAACAAATGACTGCTGCCAGAAAGATGGCCTCAAACTGAATGCCAAAAAATGCATCATCATCCCTTTTGGGAAGACACAAATTATCACATTCATAGTAAGGCACTAAGCACACAATCATTTGTGAGGGACTTGGGAACCCAGGTTGATAGCAAACTGAATTTTGGCCACCATATTGCCTCCATTGTATGGAAAGCTTTTTACATGGCCCACCTCATTAGTAAGGGTATCTCATCCAGGGACAAGGTGGTCATAACATCCCAATATTCTTCCCTTATAAGACCGATTATTGAATACAATGGCCCTTTCGGCATGTACCTTGCAAAGCACATGCAGTAGCTGGAGAGACCACAGAGATTCCTCACCTGGAGAATCCAGGACCTCAAACATCTACCCTACATAGATAGGCTAAATGCCTTGTCCCTCTACTCAGTTTCCTACAGATTCCTCAGAGGTGACCTCTGTCTGGCATACAGGGCAATTTCAGACCCCACCCTTATGGGACTGCTGCATATCCGCAAATCAAGCTCCACTCGAGTAACCCACACAGGAGATCTCAACCTGGTCTATGATATCAATAGGACTTGTTGGCAGGACAGATTTGTGTCCCAGAGACTCCCACTTTTGTGGAATAGACTCCCTCTCCACGTAAAGCAGAGTACCTCATTAAGCCTTTTTAAGCACAACCTGGATAACTGAATGGGGAACAGAAAATACACCTCTGGGATTCCACCAATGTCCCTACTGGACAGTGGCATAGGGTGCTGACTTGTTGGAACATGGGCTAAATTCTTGGCTAGGTTTGTAAGTGCCTCAGGGCCAAAAGCCTAGAAACGTCCTATGATCCTATAATCCTATGTTCTCATCTTGTTATTTCTTACATGTATTATGGAGAGATGTGGAGGTGGAGAACCTGTACCTAAGTAACACAAGGAGAAATAGGAAAATGCCTCATACCACCATTTAGTGAGAGAAAAAAAATAATTGTTATTTTTAACTTCTAGAATAATTCATTTTCTGTTTCAATATAATAATTTCAGTCTTTACCAATATATATTTATGTATATATATATATATATATATATATATATATATATATATACAGCATGTCCAATATATATATATATGGGTTCCCTTCATATGAACGAAAGCTCATATGAACAAAACCTGGAAGAGCGGGACCAGATGTTCGAAACTTCAGAACATCGAAACCCCAGAAGGTCGAAATTCAAAATCCCGACATTACGGGATTGTGTTTAGCGCTTCTGGTGTTCCGATGCCCATAAGTATGTATGTGTAAGTGTCTGTTTGAGTGGTAGTAGTGTGTGTAAGTGTACGTTGTGAGTGTGGTGTGTGTTTGTGAGGGAATGTAATGCATGGCTATGAGTCTGTTTGTGTGATGTCAGAGTTATGAGCGCAAAATTTAAATTCAGACATTACGGGACTGTGATTTAGCGGTGCTGGTGTTGCAATGCAGGTAAGTATGAATGTGTAAGTGTGTGTTTGAGGGGTAGTGGTGTGTGCAAGTGTGTGTTGTGAGTGTGGTGTGTGTTTGTGAGGGAATGTAATGTGTGGGTGTGAGTGCGCCTTGTGTGTCTGTTTGTGTGATCTTGGAGTTAGAATAATAAAGAAGTGGGGGTGTGGAGGGTGCAGGGACACTTGCCCCCTGCCTATACAGTTTGTAGTATTGTGTGTTAGGTACTTTGTGGTTGTTGTGCGTTTATGTGTGTGTTTGTGATGTTTGTGTTAGTGTTTCGTGGTTTTGGGTTTTGTTGTTGTGAATGTTCGTTGTTGTGGGGTTTCGTTGATGTGGTCTCGCTGTTTTGGGTTTCGGTGAAGTGGGATTTCGTTGTAATGAAGTAGATCCATATATATACATATATATATATATATATATATATATATATATATAAAATATATATATATATATATATATATATATATATTAACTTTAGCTCAGCAAATTATGACTTAAATCTTTGTTGATTTATGTATTTTAGTACTATTGACTCATAAGCACCCACTCAAGTGGGAACTCTACTAATCAACAACATTTATACTAATTTATCTCATTGTTCTTTTCTGTCACCTTATGTTAAGTACATTACTGTATCTTTATTTGTACATATTTACTGATATCAACCTCTGTAAAGCTATACACCATGTCCAGTTGTATATCATGATCTAAAGATAGTGCCTCACTTAGGCTACTATTTGTAAACTCTTTTTTACATTGTTAATTATGTTTTTGTGTTTTATATTTTTCTGTGTGTTGAGCTTTTCTCCTGGGGCCTCCACTGAAAAAGGACATGTTGTCCAGTCGGACTATCCCAGTAAACAAATGTAAAATAAATAATAAAATAAATAAATATTCCTAGGTTTGGTTCTCGCATCTATCAATTGTATACTGTGTGATGCTATACAAATCTCAGTCCTCTCAAATTACTTACAGTTAAAAATAATTGATAAGAGAAAAAAAAAGCTGGACATATTTTTCCAGTACTTGGCAGATGTGAAATGCTCAAGTTTATCCAAAAACTGAAGAATTCTAGATGTGGAAGTCATTATTACACCATAATGGTTGGTCATTCTAGGGAAGTTGTAGAGCAAAAAAAAAAAAGTGAAGTATTTAAGATGTTTCACAAGCATGTATATATGTGTGCGTGTGGGGGGGGGGGGGATGGATGTGTGTGCATGTATATGTGTGCATTTGTGTATGTGTCTATTCTGAGAATTAAGCAACAGTATATTCATTATTGCAGAGTAGGCCAGAGGGGAAGAAATAAACAAGTGGTAAAAATGTTACTGGAAACAGTCTTTTCCACCTTACCTTAATATTTTGCTTCATGTAATACCTGTGATTTTAAAAAGAGCCAACTCTGCCTGAGGATGGTTGTTTTATTTGGTTATTAGATGTTCTGTATGTCAGAAGAGTGTCCCTTGTCAGGTAAATGCCACTGTCTGACATGACATGCAGTGTTGCAGGTGATTGTATTTCTTTGTGTGGGCACTCTTTCTACATCTTGGTTACCACAAAACTAAGAAATCGGTCTTCCATGCATTTATTGAAGAAAACAGTAACATGCAGATATATGATTTAAGGGCTTACTTTCTTAAAGGTGGACTTTTAGAGTAAAAGTGCTTACTTTCATAAAGTTTCTGTTATCTAAGCAGAGTTTCTGTTTTGTTGTTGGCATTATTTACCCACTCATTGTTTCATAAATTAACTAGATGGGTCATGTAATTCTTATAAATATTGTTGACTACAGTCCAGACCAGAAAAAGAAATTACAGTAAGATGTAAAATTACAAGTCAAAGTCAATCAGTCAACTATAAAATAGCATACAGTAACATTTGCAATAAAGTTCAAACACAGAATATACATATGAACAAAAAAATAAGTTATGCAAAAGTAGAAGTTGCCTCCTTTTTAGGAAGGGCCTGCTGTGGTTACCATAGAGAGAAAAACAATACGTGGCAAGGAGAGCAGGAAGGATTGGTTGTAGAAGAGGAGTGTGCTGTGGAGTGATTGTTCGAAGGATGGTCCCTGCAGGCTGTAGAAGTATGTGCATGTAACATCATCACAAAAAGAACTAGGTTTGAGAATTTAGTCAGTTATCTATTTAGCAGGGTAAAACAGAAGCAGCTTTTCAAAGCTATGAGAACTAAGGTCAGTGTACTTATGCAGAATAATATTATGCTATGTACGTCAGAAGGAAATGACTTCGCATATTCCATTTGCATGGCACGAAATAATGAAACACTTAAGATGTGGTTATCTTAAATTGTTGAAGTCATCTCAAATGTGATATATATATATATATATATATATATATATATATATATATATATATAATAGTTTTCTCAGAGTCTTTCCCCACTGAAACTTTGAAAGCCAGCAGTTACCATAGTTTCTTCATCATACTGCTTAGATGAAATTGCTGCCAGATATGAAATAAATTAGCTATTATCTTATATATTTTTCTTTTTTGAAATCTGTAGTAATATATGCTTCATACGCACAATAAGTCTGTGTCATGCTTCTTTTTTCATTGAATGGGATTTTTTTCTTCTTTGCCACTGTTCCTTTTATCAGTTACATGATATTGGTTGTGTTGTTACCTTGGTAACCAGCAGTGCGCATTAAGACAGGCCAGTTACGCTACTAGAAGCTTACATTTATAAATGGATAATTTAGGCATTGAGTCCTGAGGCAACATGCTATGTTGCAAAATGGTTGGCTTCTGAGAACAACCATAAAAGGAATTCATTTCCTGTTACACTTTGTTGAACACTTTATAAATGCGAGACAAGAACGCTGGAGAGCGCTTCTGTGTACAGAAAGCTAATGAAACAGCAAAACCTCAAATATAATAAGTGAGGAAGAAATGCTATTATCTCGGGTGTTATCAAAAGACCTAACTAAAAGGGTCACTGATGTAATAATTAGGTGCTCTAAAGTCTCAGTAAGCATTTCTTAATTTAGCCTTCCTGTTTAAAGCAGTATGAGAACTCAGTTAGACGAATGTTATAAATCAGTGTGACCAGATGTTGGTTGGTGACCTATGGAACATATTGATTTATTCTGGACATGCACCATGAGAACACAAAAAATATGAATAAATATAAATTAAGTAAAATACAGTAGAGAAGCTGTGCAATTATTATGCAGTTACTGTGCAGTTAATGGAACCTCCGCATTTCTGTGTGTCATAGAGACTGCAATGCTGTTGTCATTAGGTGAGAGGCATCTTAACTTCCAAGAACTTGGGGTAAATGTACAGCTGTAGAATAGTGTAACTATTGCGTCAATCCATGCTTCGTTCTGCAGAATAATGTGTATTTTGCAACTGAAAGAACAGTTCTGTTGAACTACAAGCAGACCCTCCTTAAACCCTTATTTTTATGCTCTTCTGAATATATTTTTAACACTGACTGCTATGCATTCCTTGAAAAAGTTCTTCTCTTTTTAAGTGCATTTTCCTTCTTCAGCTTCTCTTCTTTATTTGAACTACTAGCCTGTAAATAAATTAATTGCGGATCAACTTTCCTTTCTCATGTAAGATCAAAATGTTAAGATATTGCATATCACTTCTTCATGTATCTCACCTGTGATCATGAAGTTCCTTGCATTATTTTCTAGCTATCACAAGGTGATTAGGTTATTTTGGTGCAAAAGTTGCACATCCAGTCAGCCCTAATCTTCTTCAAGGGTTTTGGAAGACAATTGTTTTTCTGCTAGACCTCTTTCACCCATCTCATTCAGCATAATCAAAGAAGAATCCTTACTGGATTTTAGATGCCATGTGCTGCCACCACAAATACATCACCTTGTATTTCTCACATTCCATCACTGTTAGTTTACTTGTGTGTTCCCTCCCTTATCTTACTGTACAGCATCCATCTCCAGCTTTCTTTTCTTTTATTATGGCCCTGATTCAGATGTAGCTTGCCATCGCTAGCTCATATCTAGAATCAGGGACTACACGATATTCCTGAAATCATTTCTGTTTCTCCATTTGCAACACTTTGTTGTCAGTTTTCATTGGATATAATTGCCTCTTTGCAGGGTTAAGCCAGGAGCACTGATTTGTTAAATGACTAAAGTTTATTACCAGTCTCTAGCTTTAAACCATCTACCTTGAACTTTCAGGCACGGAAAAATGTAAAACTCATGGCTTGTATTAAAATGTTAAAATAAATATTTAATAGAAAAAAGCTTTTCTTAACCTTATCATACAGCAAAGTATGTCAAATCTTAAAAAAATGACTACATGGCTCAAGCTGTGGATTTACAATGCCAGCTGGATGAGAATTTAATACACAATGAAAACAGTGGGATTAATACTACTAACGGTGATGGAGATCTATCCTTTGTAACAACTGATAGAGCAGATATTATTGTATTAGAAGTTGAACATTCTTCAGAGCTGGTCAGCAAATATATTCTTGTAACTGGAGATAATTATTAGAGGAACTGATACTTATATTTGCAGAGAAGATCATGAACATTGAATAGTGTTATGCTTGCCAGGAGCAAAGTTGAATATGTGAAACAAGCCTTTGAATGCCTTAATGTAAGGAAGTATGTATCTGTTTTTAGTGGGTACAAATGATCTCATCTTCAAGGATTCCCTTCTATTAGTAGGGAACTGACAGCCCTCTTAGATAGTATAGCTTGTACTGGTGTTAGAATATATTTTTCACAAATCACCTATAGAGGGGATAGTCAGGTCACCAAGAATGAAAAGATTTTTGGGTGGTAAATACCTACATGAAAAAAATTGTCCTGTTTTAAAAAATGGAAATGTGTAGAGCATCCAAGCCAAGTTTTGGGCACACATGTTCAGACAAGATGGATTGCATTTGTCAAGATCAGGGAAGAGAATTTTTGCAGCAGATATTTTGCAATATATGACAAACACCGGCCAGGATTTTTGCTAGATCAAAAATGTAACACTTCACAGAAAGTTACATTTGATGCACCTCTGATGGTTGTTAATGCTAGGAGCATTAATAATAAAGTTTTTTATTGGAAAATTTGATATGTTCCCACAAGATTGATGTTGTTATTGTTTGTGAAGCAAGGTTAAAGAACAATGACTGGAAACCAGTTCTGTCAGGGTGTACTGTAACAGACATTCTAACAAAAAATCAGGCGGAGGTTTTTATGATAGGGATTAAAGATAGTTATGAGACCTGTGATTATCACATGTTCAACGATAACACCAATACTATAGACTATGCAACTGTGACAATAAAGACAACCCTGGAACATATAACAATTGCTGGAGTGTATAGACCACCAAAGTCAAGATGCAGATGACCTAGAGGAATTCATACATTTCTTGTATAAAACACAGGATGGAAGAAAAATATTAACTGGGGACTTAAATTTACCAGAAACAGACTGGAATAATATTGATTCAACAACATTAGTAAGGAAATTATTCACAATGTACAACAATTGCTTCAGATTGTAAAAAAGCCTACCAGGGGCGGAACATACTAGACATTGTTTGTGTTCCTAAACAAATCAACGTTACTTCAACTCAAGTTTTACCATCATTAATGTGCAGTGATCATGGGGTTATACAGGTTAATTTGTTGCTACATAATTCTGCCAAACTGAAATCTAAACCAATGCACAGAAGGTTAATTACAGAATATATGATAGCAGAACAGTCACTATGAAAAACCAACTGGAGTGAGGTATTCAGAGGAAAAACTGCAGTTGGAATTTGGAAAGTTTTGAAAAATGTTTAACATCAGTAGCTATGTGTACAACGTCAGGGGGATATATATCCATAAGAACAAGATATGTGATTAAGGTGAGAGACAAAAAAAAAAAAGAAATGGAAGACAGGTGAAGCTACAGCTTTGAAAACTGAAATAAAAGAACTGGGCAAACAGATTAAGCATAGTGTGAGACAAGATCAAGAACATTTATATAGTAATATTGAACATAATAGAAACATTTTTATAGATATATAAGATGTGGAAGGAGTAAAGACATACAAACTGATAAACTGTGTGCAGATTCTAAAATTTATTCTCAGGCACAACAGATTATAGATACAGTTACAAAATCTTATTAAAAACAGTGTGGCTCCACAAAAGGGGTGACATCCAGGTAAACTCAGATACTGGAATCAATTTAGATTGTATTGAAAAAGAAATGAGCAAACTATATACAAACAAAGCACAAGGAGGAGACGGAATTAGTAACAATGGCATGAGAACACTTCAGCAAGAACTTAAAGTACCATTATATCTATTATTCACTTGGTCATATAAATATGGGGAGATTCCTAAAGACTGGAGATATGTGCTTATTAAACCTGTCTTTAAGAGAAAGGGGAGTAGGACAAACCCAGAGTCATATAGACCCTTAAGTCTACTTCCATGTTGTGGAAAAATAATGGAGAAGGCAATATTGGATAAGTTATTGTCAGAATTGGATAGGTTGGGACTTGAAACCCTCTATCAACATGCATATGTTGAAAATAGATCTATTACCACCTGTAACATGATGTTCTATAACAACATAACTTCCGCATTTGACAGGATCATACAAAAAACCCTAATCAATAAATTAGAACAACTAGGCACTGATGTACTCTTGATAAGATGGAAAGTTGCATGGCTTACAAAAAGGACTTAGCAAGTATCATACAGCAACTGGACTGGTGAAATTATTGGTTACAGTCAGGGTGTTCCACAGGGCTCTGTCCGTGGCCCTTAATTGTTTAGATTGTAACTTTCAGACCTACCTTTTTCATGTGAGGTGTTCTACAGTGTATATGCAGATGACCTGAAATTGGGTAAACTGATTACATGTGTTACAGATAAAATAACTTGAATAAATTGACCATTTGAGCACAGAAGAATAATATGCTTATAAATATATCAAAAACTAATCATATCAACCAATTAGTTAATGATAGTTAGTTTGTAAAGTCTAGGAAATCAAAAATGATGAAGTCATTGTTTATTAGTTACATTAGACCCAAACTGGAATAACAGTATGGAAACCCTATAAGAAAAAAAGCATGAGTAAACTGGAAAACCCGAGTACACAGGAAATATAAAAAGGGCATCCATGGAAGTGAAAATTTAAGTTATTACGAAATACTAAAATATCTGAACTAGTACAATGTCTCTTATAGATGTTTAAGAGGAGATCATATATAGGTATATAGAATATTTAGAGACAGCTACCTCTGGGAGTGTTTGGGGGTTATCAAAAAGTACTAGACAATCATCAGACAACCTATGTAGAACATTCTACGGGAATGAGAAGTGTACTAATTGGTTCTCTGACAGAGTAGCTGATGCATGGAACAGACTACCAAATTACATTAAAGTAAGCACTAGTTTAGATATTTTTAAGAACAGCCTGGACACTTATTATGGGAACAAGTATTTTGGTATATTGGCAAGCTAGAAGAGCTTTTAATGTCCGTGACTGAAATATTTGTATGTACAGTATGCATGTATGTATGTACTGGAATAAGGTACACACACACACACACACACACACACACACACACACACACACACACACACACACATATATATATATATATATATCCCTATCACAACACCGACACGCCACAAACCCGATACTCAAAACACCGACACCAAAACACCGAAAACGCACAAAACCGACAACTCACAAAACCGAACACCATAACACCGACACCCAAAACACTGACACACAAAACGTGAACTACACATTACACACAACTATACATGCACTAATCATAACCCAAACCCTAACCCTAAGGTCCGACACTACCGCACACTTACCCTACCCGCACCCTAACCCTAACTCACTTAACCACCACTAAACCTACATTCCGTCATTATCGCACACTTACCCTACCCGCACCCTAACCCTAACTCACTTAACCCGCCACTACACCTAAAGTCCGTCACTATCGCACACTTACCTTACCCACACCCTAAGTCCGACACTACCGCACGCTCACCTTTCCCGCACCCTAACCCTAAATCTCACACTATCTCAGACTTACCTGATGCTCCCTAACGCTAAATCCCTCACTATCGCACACTTACTGACTTGTGCTCACACATTGCCCATGTCAGTGTTTCGGCTGTCGGGATTTCATCTTGTCGATCATCTGTCTCGTCGGTCTTCTCGAGTCGGTCTTCTTAGCGTCGGTGTTTCGGCCTGTTGATCAAGTCAAGTGGACCTATATATATATATATATATATATATATATATATATATATATATATGTGTGTGTGTATACAAACACACACACACACACACACACACACACACACACACACACACACACACATACACACACTTATTTAGCGATTTTTAATATTTTTTGGGACCTCTTCTAGGTGAACATGAATTGCTTGCACGTGCAGGGACAGATAGCCATAATACCCCCCCCCCCCCAGCTGGGACTGCAGCACCAGTGGAGGACTAGAAAGTGGAAATGGTTTAGAGAACAGTAGCTAACACTGTCAATAAGCTGTCCAAACCCTGAATGCTCTAACTGTCTGGAGCTACTGACATCACATGCATCACAGCATTAACTTCTGTAGCACATTTAGCTCCAGTTTCACTTCAGTGCCAAAATGTAACAGCAACTGTTATGCAAGTATAACTCAAATTCCATGACCAGCCATGTGCCAGAGTTTGGGCAGAAGGCCAATCAGCTCCTCCAGCACCTTAGCCAGTAGACCAGCTTGAGTCATTTGAGTCATAGTCAGGGTCCCTTCCCTATATGTCATGAAATCGGGGGTATGATGTACATTTCCAATAGACAGAACCAGCCACGTTTGAAGATAATCGCTAAGGTATTATAGAGTTAGAACTTTATAGTAATAATAATAATAATTATAATAATAATGATAATGGTAACAAATGAAGAAAAGGTGACAGGAAAAGTATGGCCTGCTACATCTCTACATTAGCATTACCCACCAAAATTACTGAGAAAGCTGTAGTTAACTAAAACATTACTTTCGACAGAGAACTCTCTCTCCTTAGTCAGTCTTAACATAGTTTTTTAAAAGGATTCTGCACAAAAGTTGCTTTGGCACATTTCACTAATGATGTAAAAATTGCCAAGGTCTATTGACTTAAAACCTCATTAAACTCATGACAGGTGCACTTATTATTAAATTATCAAAGGCCTTGTAATTTATGAGCAGGTGCTACTCAGGTTAATTTATCTGGATGTCTCTTAAGCAACACTATTTTAGCTTACTTCCTGTCTGGGCAAGTGGTTCTGATGAAAGAAATTTGTGGGAAATATTTCTGAACCTTCACCCATAGAATACCCAAGTACTTCATATGTAATATTCAGTGTTTATTTCTGTACAATAACCCTATCACTTCCTCAGTCTATCTTTACCATTTAGTGACAAGCATGAATATTACCATCTGTTGGCAGACTGTGTTCAACTGGCTGCCAGGAAACAAACTCCTTCTAAACTATCCCACAAACAAACTACATGATACTTGCATCAATTCCTTAACTACTGGCCTGAAAATTCCCATTCATGTGCCCTGCCTCCCTTGCACTTTTCATCTTCTACCATGCTCTTGAAATGTAATACTACCAACAACAGTATCTCCCAGTTTGCTGACACATCACTAAAGCACAGAGGTCATGAGCTTTATGCTGCACTTAAATGGCCTTCTAAAGGTGAATAGTAGGTCTTCCACTAACTAGCAATTACTGATTCAGTAAATATACAATATCATCTTGTTCTATGTGATCTGGTCACCTCTGTCCAGCATATCACATATTCAGATTCCCAACAATTAAAAATTCCTAGGACCACACTGCAGTCATTTCCTTACTTTTGCAGGGCTCTAGTCCAGAAGAAGAGAATATTGTCTCATCAAAGGTATGAAATATTCTTTCAGACATAACGATTTTCTCCTGTGTTTCTTACTCTTCGTGGCTGTGCTCTGTTTCTCACCTACACTTAACTTATTACCTTATACACGACTGCACCTCTCAGGTGTTGCCAGTGTACTGTGCCATTTGGTATTGTATACATACTGCAATGCTGCAGGTGCTGATGGAAAAACATTTTCCTTCTGTTCAAAGAAACTAATATAAGTCTGTATCGGTCCTATGCATAACTATCAAATGTATGAGTCTTCTGCATAATACCAACATTGTATCTGCTCCAAACATGCACTAATTTGTTATATGCTGTATTACATTTATGTTATTGTAATTCTAGATGAAACACCATTGAATATATTTTTCTTTCAATCTGCTGCATAATAATCAAATGTGAATCAAAATGCATCTGCCATGTGTGTTATGCAATGCATTCCTAAGGATTTATATTTCTGCTGCATTGATATCTGTTGTTTTTTTTTCCAGCCTATGTCAAAGTCCAGTTGTCCTTTTTAAGGATGCCTAATTGTTTAACAAAAGTAAATAAATGCATGTGTTGACTGATTTGCACATGATAGGTGTATTACATTTTTGCCTTTCAGTATTTTAATGGATCAGTGGTGGCGATATTTAATGTGTTGTTGATAATCTGTGTTTATGTAGGTTTGTTCAGGGTGCATCCTTTAAATGGCTTAATCTCAAGCCAGATGGCATTATGATTTGTACAAATCATTGCAAATAATATATATCCTTTTGACATGAGTATGTTTTGGTAGGCTGGGTGTAAGTAAATTATATCTTTTCTTATCTGCTAAATTTAACATTTAAAACACTACTCTCAGCATCTTTTTTCGACTTGAAAGCTTGCATTCAGTAATGCCATATAGGTTGTTTTCCCTGAGCATGCTCTTTCACAAAGAATTCACTGTTCAAATGTAGGTAATCTTCACTGGGCATGCTCAAGTCACCCAAAGAAAAACATTGAGAGTGACTTTATAGTCACTAAACTCTTTTGCCTTTTTCTCCGAGTCTTTTGTCTGAATAAAACAGACAATTAATCGTTTTAGTAGTGAAACAGAATACTGCTATATTCAGCATCAGATATGTGGGTGATTTAAGATTCATTCATCTGTGACTGGAGTTAAATGCCTGTTGAATATTTTTATTGTCTATTATAACAAGACCCCCCCAAAACGTGCACGCTGATTGGCCAGCATGCACATTGTAAATCGAGTTATACTAATGGAAAAAGGTCCGGTCGCCCGGACTTTTTTCCATTAATATAACTCTACTTTTAAAACACTGTCTCGCTATGTTAAATGGGTTTAACATAGCGAGACAGCTTTAAAATAAGCAACGGAGATCTCCGTTGCTTATTTTAAAGCTGTCTCGCTATGCTAAACCCATTTAACATAGCGACAGGTTTTAAAAAAAAGCAACGGAGAAAGCAAGATCTCTGTTGCTTTTTATGTTCACTATGTTAAATGGGTTTAACATAGCGAGACAGTTTAAAATAAGCAACGGACATCTCCGTTGCTTATTTTTAAACTGTCTCGCTATGTTAAACCCATTTAACATAGCTAACAGTAAAAGCAACGGAGATCTTGCTTTCTCCGTTGCTTTTGCCCACAGCTCTGATGTACTGCGCTGGCGTGCAGTACATCAGAACTGCTGCGGATGCCAGACATCTGCGGAAGGGCAGTAAACAGGCATTATACTATGCCATTATTTAAGAAAAGTAATAGTTTCTTTTCTTAAATAATGTCATGGTATAATAGCAATAACCCACTTCTGGGTGTGGGTAATGCTGTATTTACCTACGGTTGGCTTTGTTTGGTCCCTCGGGCTTCGCCCTCGGGACCAAACCACGCCAACCGTGGGTAAATCCAGCATTACCCACACCCAGGCGTGGGTTATTGCTATAATAACCTAATAAATTATGTTTACTGCTTTCTGATATACTTTCACTGTATACAGTCTGCCTTTTGTCAGCTTTGCTTAAATATTTTTAGAGGTGATCATCTTTTTAGTAAAGAAAATGTGCCTGTCTTGCTGACATAATGACATATTTCTAATACCCAGATACTCCTTATTTCATGTCCCAATACCATGACTTCAGAACAATTAATTTTTGTCTCTTTTGTTATTCTTCAGCAAAAGGTTAGAGCTTGAATAGTTTATCTCTCTATCTATATATATATATATATGTGTGTGTGTGTGTGTGTGTGTGTGTGTGTGTGTGTGTGTGTGTGTTTGTGTGTATGTATATAAATCTAGTTTTTTAATTTGAAGTTTTAAAATTGCAGTCATGTGATTCCAGCTGGATTGGTGCTTTTTATAGTGTCTTTTAAGTTTTACCAGGTTTAAAAAAGCTCTGTTTATTTACTACTTATTTGTTATGTTCTATAATAAAGGTAAACTTGCTGAATTTTTTGTTTATATACTAATGCTGCTTCATTACTTTTACTGTCAGACTTCGAATTAAAATAGAAGACAGCAGTGTTGTCAAATTCTTACTTACTTTGCAGGTACGGAAGATACGTGGCCCCTGAGATGGTTTCATGAATTTTTATACATCACACAGTATGCTTTTCAGTAAATGATCTAGATCTTCTCCCTCAGTGTTTGCATAATGCTGCTTACCTATAAATTGAAGTAATTATCTTTTTTTCATTAGTGGTATCATTTTTGGCCTAATCTGTGTATTCCAACTGTCTCTGCCATATGCACAGAAAAGAAAAGAGAAATGCCATACTGGTCAGTTGATGGAAAATACTGAAACAGATAGGTGATGTCATATCATTTATTGGACCAATAAAAACCCATGCTGGCTCAATGAAGTTATCACATTACGTCTTTGTTCAAATACAGATGTAGTAAGGCCACCGCTGCATAATGCTGCACATTGTCCATTCTCTGCACAGTAATCTTCATTCATAGCCCTCCCTCTTTGTGCTGATTATTTTATAATGCATAGTTTATTGGCTAGGGTAGCCCTTTTCCTGTAATAATACAATCCTTGTCCAACAGCATCCTTTACATGTCCCAAAATATTAAACTAAATGTGGCCATGCATCAGCCCTCTCCTACCTTCCATTAATGAATTGCATGCTCCTCCTCCATGCAGCCCTATCCACAAACAATAACCCTATCTACAGACAGAAGGAGGGGGATTATGGATTGACTGGGATTGCTTTTCCCAGAATTCTGCTATAATGAGCACTATGGTATTTTCAAGTTTTCCCAGAAAACCCAGTAAAAGTTTTGTAATGAACTACTTGAGTATGAGTAAAAGCAAAGATTTTGTGAGACTTGGCACTTTACATCAGATTACTACATCAACACAATATGCATGCATTTCATATTTACAATCTGTATTGCTGCTACACTGATTGGGGCGGCCACGGTGGTGCAGTGGTTAGCATTGCCGCCTCACAGCAAGAGGTTCTCCGGTTCGATCCTCGGCTGGGGTGCCTTCTGTGCGGAGTCTGCATGTCCTCCCTGTGGTCGCGTGGGTTTCCTCCGGGTGCTCCGGTTTCCTCCCACATCCCAAAGACATGCTGCAGGTGGATTGGACACTCTAAATTGGCCCTAGGTGTGCGTGTGAGTGTGCCTTCTGTGGAAGGTTGGGCGCCGGGCTGGCAACTCGACACCGTAAAACTCCACTGCCATTCAATGTGCGGACAAGGTGATCCGCTGTGACGACCCCTAACCGGGAAAAAGCCGAAAGAAGAAGAAGAATTGCTGCTACACTGATTTATTTAATATTCTGTACTTAAAGTCAACTTTTATTTTGAGTTATCAAAATACACACTGTAAACTTATAAGTGAATCACTGAAATGACTAAACATGGGTATAATTCCCAGAATTCCTGTTAATGGAAATGGAATCTCCATATCTTAATAACAGCTAAACACTTGCCTTACTGGTAATCTTATAGTATGTAGCCAGTCACTATGCTAAGTAGCTCCTCAAAACAGGGATCTGTAATACTATCTGTATAACACATTGGAATGCTAACCTGCACTCTCTCATGCTGTAGTCTGTTTTTAGTGGAAGTTTGTAGAAGTATTCTCTGCAGATTTGTATTTTAAAATACTGCTGGAGGTATTAAATTTATGAATCGCAGTATTCCACTGCCAATAGTATTTTAAAGCACAAACAGTTAAAAAGAACCCATACTATTTTGCCTTCTAAAACAATTCTTCATGAATTCTCATGAAGTCTGCATCCTTTAAAGAGGATGTGGACATTTTACTCAAATGTAAGTGGTCAGATCATGCAGTTCTGAATACTGTGTACAATTGTGAAGTCTTCTATTCACATGAGAAAGGAAATATTTCGATTATGCCAAAGTCCAAATATTTCCCTTTTCCCTTTTTGCACTGTTCATTTAATTCATCAGGGCACATGGGACTCATACCCCTCCTTCCGTTATATATGTCTTACTTTGAAACTTCGTGGCTACATGATTCCTTGATCCCTAGTTTGTGATTTGATGTGGACATCATTATGTTTCTTGTAGAACTTTTTTTATCCAAGTCACAGAATGGTGAATTGGTTGTTTTTAACTACATAAATTTGGGCAGCAGGTAAGCATAAGCTGTGTATACTCACAAAGAAGAATCCAACATTTGCAAGATACATGTTTTGTAATAAGCTATCAGTATAGATATAAACATATAAGATATATAACATCAATTCTTAAAATAAATGCTGTTTGCTGATGATGTGTCTGTCTTCAAGCAAGTGTTTACCAGATTTCGGCACTATGCAGCTGTCTGTTATATTGGAAGAACAAACAGACTTTCTTGTACCAGCAATGGATTTGGAAAACTGCATCATTGCAAGGTGAGGGTTGCACAACACAAGTACTTTTAAAGGGAGAGCACCTGCAATAGAAAGGTTTGGATTTATTGCTTGACCTTAATCAATTTAGTTGGAATTTAAGAGCATCCTTGGCAACTAACTTATTTATATGGTACAACCAAGATAATCAATGGACATAGAAGTTGAATATGAAATTTTAATTTGACACAGTGCTTTGTAATGGCCATCTTTGAAATACTCTGAAAAAGAATGAAAACTAAGTTAGAAAAATATCACCTAGCTACTCCCTAGCTTCTAAAGAAGATTAAAGACTGAACTGGGTTTTATATGACTGGAGAGCCTGGGAAAACATACAGTATATTGTGGAGTCATGTTTGCTAGGTGCGTCATGGAAAGAAATTACAGAGGAGCTAGGCAGACTAGGAAGTGGCATCTCCTTAGAAACCAAAGGGGAGGAGTTTCCTCAGGATGTATATAATGAACACAAGCTATATAAGAAATCATATTACAGACTTCTTGGTGTAAAGAGTTGTTTGAAAAGGAGTGTCAAGTAGATGCCTGTGAAGAAATGTAAGGTGTCTCTGAAAGCTAAAGTTGAAACAGAAGCTGTTGTTCTGTGGAGAGGAACTTGTGGAATTAACTCTGTCTGTAAGGTAAAGAGTCTGTAAGTGAAAGGTATTGTCTTGCTTATTGGCCACCTTTGAAAGAATATATATGCTATAGAATTCTGTAAATGAAACAAAATGTGGAAAAGCGGTCAATAATTGCACTGCAGAAAAAATGTAGCAGTGTGTGAATGACTGTTCTTTTTTTTTTTTTTTTTTCATTATTTGAGTAAAAAGGCCACACAGGAAAACAAATTGGTTAAAAAAAACACAAAAAGAAAAATCTAGCAAAGCTAGACTTTCCACTGTGTGATGCCTTAAACGTCATGTATCAGGGCAACATTAGATATATGCAAATTACTCATTAAGGATATCAGGTGTTTCAGCTAAATAGCAGTTCTGAATGTCCGTGACTTTTTCTTTTACTTTTAAGTACTTACGGATAATTTCAGGCCAATAAAGCCAAGCCCCTCTAGCTGTGGACATGCATGTTTCTGCCTTCTTAAAGCATCATCAACACAGCATAAGAGAAATGTTAGACATTTAGAAACACAAGGTTGTCATACCTAACTGATATCCATAAACTTCAGGGTGTCTACAAAATATTCCAACTAACAAACTAACACAATGAGTAAAAACATCACACAGAAAAAACAATTTGTTAAAAAATGCAAAAAGAAAAATCTAGCAAAGCTAGACTTTCTACTGTGTGATACCTTAAACCTCTTTTTCATTATTTCCTATGTCAATCCTATTATTATTATTACTATTACTATTATTTTTCATTATTTCCTATTGGAGTCATCCTTTTAAATAACCCCCATTTAAGAAATGAAAAGCTGTCTATAATGATTGTTCTGAATATTGCTAACACTGCTAAGTACTACATTGCTGGTTACAGCAAGCAGCAGACAGTTTTTGTTACAATCTTTACATTTCTAGCTTAAACAATGCCCCAAGTGAATTGTTTTTCAACAACCTAGGAGTGGCCTTAGGTCAACTGGTGCCCTAGGCAAAAGGGCTCCACGGCGCCCCCTACCACACCATCTGGTGCCCCCATCCAGGTCTACCTACACCAAATAAATACTGGAAAAGTGCCCCTGCTACAGTGGCGCCTTATGCGGCCACCTAGTTGGCCTATGCCTAAGGCCGGCTACGCAACAATCCATAAAGAAATATGGTCTACCCAAGCAAACTCAGCCTAATCTGATGTCTGCTGACACTGACAGAAAAACTGACTTGGAAATAGTAGCTTCTCTCAACTTGCAATATAAACTACATGAGAAGTAAGTTGCGCTTGCACAAGGGATTTGCTCTAACTGGGTGGTTCCTTGGAGCAGCGAAAAGGGTTGTACTAAGAAGAAGTTATTCTAAGAAGTTAATTGAATTGGGGTTTTGCAGAACTCTATTACAGTTCTTCAGGCAAGTTATGTTGCAACTGACAAGCACATTCTCAACTTCTAACATAAAAGTATTGGTATCCACCTCAGGGAGAATTCCAAAAACTAGTACAACAATAAGAAAACTCAACATGGAAAACCATGTGGAGGGTTAAAAGCTATGCAGCTAGAGAAAATTGCCTCAAAAATTGAATAGACCAGATTACTGCCCAACTAATTAACTGAGGACTCACTAATATTATATGTGGATCTGAGGGATAGTGATGCACACAGTTAACAAAAATTGAAACCAGAAATTCCAGTGATGGCTTGAACTTCAATGAAGATAAAATCCTAAAAATGTTACAACTGATCATTGAATATGGACAAACTGATAAAGCCAAAAAAAGGCTGATTTAATACATGCTTTGAAGTTATAGATAAAACCTTATAAAATAATGTAAGTTACATTCTTGGCTGTAAATAAACTTGAGTATAACCTCTAGCAACATAAAAATGGATATTGTAGATTGCCCCTATGTCTTCTGAACAGCTATTTGTTTAAAAAAAAAAATATTTGTTGATAACAAAAATACTGATCCCTAAGTCTGAATTGCATGCAATGCTCCAGGGTTCAATAATAAGTCTTCGCCCAAGTATATAAGTTTACCTGCAAACAAAGAAGACGTTACCATTTGAGCTTGTTTGTTTAAATATTCTAGAAAATGGTACATAGAACACTAGAATACAGATCATAGTGTTATAGGAGGTTACTAGGCTAATGCCCCTGGGGCCCTTACAAGCCTAGCCAAGAGTTTATTCCCAAAAAAGAAGCCTCAGTCAGCACCTGTCGCCTCTGTCAATGATGGACACAGGTGAAACCCCTGAGACAAACTTGTGGTTTCCCATCCACTCATCACATTTGCGCTTGAAGAGGGTCAATGAGGTACTCTGTTTGGCATGTATGGGAAGTCTGTTCCGGAGACAGGCCAGCCTCTAGGAGACAAACCTATCTCTCCAGCAGGTTTTGTTGATGTTGTGTATTAGACTTAGGCCTTTTGAGTGGGTAATGCACAAGGAGTTAGACTTACGGATATGGACCATCTCCGGTAGGGCAGGGTCCAATATTGGCTTGTAGGCGAGACACAGATCACCTCTGAGCAATCTGTACAATATTGAGTAGAGTGATAGTGATTTGAGCCTGTACACATAGGACAGGTGGTGGAGGCAAAGGATTCTCTTTGTGAGATATTTCTGTGGCTTTTCTAGTTGGTGCAGGTGGTTGGAGAGGTACATAAAAAACAGGGTGTTATTCTCAATTGTTAGCCTAATGAGTGAGGAGTACAGAAAGGTAAAAGCCTCCTTTTTTCTGGATGCAATCCCTTTACTTATGAGATAAACAAAATAAAAAGCTTTTCTGACCACTGCTGCTACATGATAGTCAAATGTGAGATTCTTGTCAACCTGAGTACTCAGGTCTTTCACCACAGGTTGTGTGCTTAGGGGGTTGCCGTTGATGTGGTACTCAGTAGGGGGCATATTTTTGCTGAATAGTGTGATAATACATTTTTTTGTGTTTAACTTAAGGCCATGACTTTGGCACCAGTCATTTGTTTCTGTGAGACTCTCTTGCAGTATGTTAACATCATTTGGGGACTCAATAGCAGCACTCATCTTGCAGTCATCTGCAAATTTTGTCAGCCACAGGCCTTTTGTCTTTGCCTGGACCTCTGAGAGGTAGATGCCAAACAGTAGGGTCACAGGACAGATCCCTGGGGAACATCACTGGTGACAGGTCTGCTGTTGGAGGTAGAGGCACATATTTTGACCTTGTGGGTCCTATCAGTGAACCAGTTGGCCATCCACCTGATGAGATAGGGATTTATGCCAAGTTATGTTAGCTTTTCGATGATGCCAAAGTAGGGGATTCTGTCAAAGGCCTTGTCCAAGTCAAGGTAAGCTATGTTTACTGACTTTAACTCACCCAGGGCCTTGGTGACAGTCTCAAAGAAGTCAACCAGGTTCTATAGGTAAGATCTGCCTTTGACGAATCTGAACTGAGTGGGGTCAAGTGATTGGTGATTGCCAATGTCCTTGTTTATGACAGCCATAATAATATGCTCCATGGATTTACAGGTCAGGCTTGTCAAGCTAATGGGGCGATAGTTTCCAGGGTCAGTAGTGGCACCACCTCTGTCCAAGGTGAAGAAAATGACAGTTCTCCACTCTTCTGGAATAAAGCCTGTACTTAGGCTGTGGTTGAATAGGGTGCTCAATGGCAAAGCTAGTTCTTGCTGGAGATGTTGCAGAATACAGCCTGTGATACAATCATGTCCCTTAAAAGCTGGGTTCTTTGCCTTGGATAGGGCCTTTAACACTTGCTCTATGGAGATGTGAGGTGTGGGACAAGTATCGAGGATGTCTAATGGGCCTTTGGGGGAGGATGGTGGGGGTGAAGTTTGCCCTGAACCTATCTGTTAGCAGGTTGGCTAAGTCAACAGGATCAGTGTAAGTGGCACCATTAACTGCTAATTTAGAACAAACCTGGGCTATGCCATGGAGGTTCCAGATGTGACTGAAGAAGGCTTTTTGGTTTCCCTGTGTTTCAGCGGCTAGTTTCAATTCATAATTGGCTTTGGAGGTTTTCACTAGTGATCTAATTTGTTTGTTGAGGCTAAGGAGGAAGTTTTTCCAATTTGGAATTTGTTCCCTTTTACCCTTGGACAACAGTTTCTTCTTTTTGTTGTAAAGTCTGTTGATATAGGATGTCCACCAGACAGGTCTGTGTTTCCTTGAGGAGCAGGTTTTAGTTCTAGTAGGTACACCTGAGTCCATGCAGTTGTACAGGTGCTTGTACACTGCACTGGTATGCTGTTCAGCATATTTGTCTGCATTCTCTGAGGGGGGGCAGTGGTGTGAAGCTACAGATACCCTCCCTTAGGAGGTTGTAGTCAGCTTTTGAGAAGTTTTTAGCTTGATTATGGCTGGGGGGGGGGGGTAGAAACTTTGAATGAGACAGACCGATGACCTGATCTCTTCGGAAAAGAACATACTATGGCAGTTGTGCAGCAGTTACCCATGTTAGTGAGAACAAAGCCCAGAATGCTATCTCCCCTTGTGGGAGAGACTTTAAGGGCAATTTAATGCCCTTCTCTATAGTATGAAGCCTAAATGACAGAATATGAATAGTCACTGTATATCTACTTGTAAAGTGAATTAAATGCCATGAGCATATTTTGGTAATCAGTGATTAAAGCGCACAATTTCTTGAGTCAGTGCCCCTATGAAGAGTTAGTACAATGTCCATAACAAACTAGCTAGTGCCATTCTTTTCCAGTGGAAGAATTCATCAAGGAATGGTTACTATCCGAAGCACTCCATTCATGACCTGAGAAATGCACAACCTTTATCAGTTTTTAAAACTAGACAGTTAAGAATATCTGTATGCCACCTTAAGACAAATGGGCTACTTGAGAGCGTTAATAAAATTTTAAATAATGTTACAAAATGACATAGAACTAGATAGGGGAAACTGGAAACAGATGTTTCCATATATTCTCTTTTATGTAAAGGAAGTGCCCCAAGCCATAAGCAGAGCCACACAGTTTGAACTACTATAGGATCATATGTAGATCGACAACCAGATGTTACAGATATCCCTCAGGCTTGCTAGATATGTCAAAATTAAAAATGATAGGGGAAAGGACTCCCTTTACCTGTGTGACTGTGAATTTTATAGAGCTGCTAGTTGGGCTAAAAAGTACCTGTAGTAAAAGAACATAGCCAGCATAGCAGACACAACAGGGAGCATGTAACAGAAATGTTTATCCCATAGAATTCAAACCAGGGGTAAAGTACTTGGGTTAGTACTCACTGATAAAAAAAAAAAAAAAAAAAAAAAAAAACAACAGCAAAAAACTGTCCTTGCAAAGTAGTATTGACCTTTTGAAATTATGGAAAAAGTAAGTGAAGTAAGTTATAAGACAAGAGAACCAGCAAAAAGGAAAATGGAACAACTATACCACATAAATGTTCTGAAGCCTTAAAGATAAACTTCCATTTCTACAGTAGGAGAGGAAGTTGAGGCCTTCATAGTGAAGTCAAACTAAATAAGACATCATCAGTCTGAGAAACAAGAATTGAAAGACTTTATATCAAGGAATAATGACTTATTTTAATAGTTGCTTGGAAGAATAAATTTAATCCAGTACAACATAGAAACCACTCCTGATGATGAAGTACAGAAAATACTTAATCTTGGGCTCATAAAAATCCTGAAAGGACTGCAATACCCCATTCTGCAGGTTTTTAGCTAGTTGAGTCCATAAGGTTTTGTAGTGACTTCAGAAAATTAAAAAGCGTACCTATATTTGATTTATATCCAATACACCGTATTGTCAAACTGACTGAAAAACTTGGTAAGACAAAGTTTCTGTCCACCTTGGGTTTAAGTGAAGGACACTCTTCTGGATAATGTAGTATTTTTTGAAAACTGGGAATGTGTTCTTCCTAAAGTTCAACCTGTTTTAGATTCATTGCACCAAACTGAGATGGCTGTTAACTGAGCTAGGTGCAAGTTCGGCATGCCAGGAACCTGCTGCTTGCTCTGTGTGATAGACTGAAGGATAGTGAAACCAAAGTCAGAAAATTGAAGTAGTACAGAACTGGCTCAAGCTAACCCCTAAGAATCAGGTTAATGCTTTTTAAGCCTTACTAGCTTTTATTTATTTATTTATTTGTCTTTGTTGACTTGGAAAGTCCAACTTGGCAGAGCCCATTTTCAGCAGAAGCTGAAAACCTCCATCACAGTATGTTTAAATTAACAAATGAATTTTGGACACTTTTTAGAAAAACAACAGTTACATTTCTCATAAAAAAACAAACATAATTATAAGACAGGTATATGCAGTAAAGTATTTACATCAGCAATTATAAGTCTGTACAGTTCTTGTAGCTCCAAAATCTTTCAGGAAGTAAATGAACTGATGCAATAGAAGGAAAAACTTTTGTAAAGAAATGTAAACTGTATACATTTCAGTAAAGAAAGATTTGCAAGGATGTCATGATACAGAACAATGTAATTTATAAAATAATGAAGGAAGGGAAATTTTAGTATTGTAGAAGTTTTTAAAGAGTTCTAGAGATGTAATGAAGTAAGTTATAACATTATGTAGGAGGGGTGATATTAGTATTGTAGAGGAGGAAAGCATTAATAGCGTATGACTGAGAGAGCATGGTAAAGGATTAGTTGTATTTCGGCTGCCTCTCCCAAACTGGTATATCTAGAAGGTTTATAACTTAGGTATACAGGGGCTGTAAGAGAGGGGTAGCATGGTGGATTGGGGCAGTTAGAAAAAGAGAAGGATGAGAAGTGTTATTTAATTGTAGGGGTGAAAAAGTTTGTATTGCTTCAAGTGCAGGAGGGAAAGTAGTTAGGAGTGTAGTTGGTACTTGCGTATTATCGCAACCATGCATTCACACCAGCACTGTGTTATGGAAACCAGGCATTCTCGCCAGTATTCCATTCTCAAAAAAATAGTGTGCTGGCGAGGATGCGTGGTTGTGAAAATTTGTAAGCCACAGTCTTAAACTGTCTTCCATCACATTTACTTAATTGCAGCACACCAGCAATATTTTAGCTATAAACATTAGGCAAAAGACTTTTTTTTTTACACAGTATTATCGCAACCATGCCTTGTTATGCTTTCTTGGTTGGCTGTTATGCAACCACACTTTGTTACGTTTTCTCGTTTGGCTGTTATTGCTCCCAAGAGTTTCCGCAGTTAGTTTCAGTAACACACATTGTTAGTAACCTATTTGTTTTTTTTTTTTTTCTCTTGCAAACACTCATTTTAAGCTGCATGTTATTTAGTTCATTTCCAGACTGATGTGTTCATATCCAGACCATGGTAAGTGCTTGCCATAGTGGTAGCCCTATTACCTGATAGGTGATATCAGTACCAAGTAAACTTGTCAAGCTAAACACAGAGACCCCCAATGAAATGCTAGATGACATCTCCAGATATCACACTTTGGAGCATGATAGATGCCAGCGAGAAAGCATGCAAAAAAGGGTACTTGCAGCTGCAGCGAAAATGTGGTTGCAATAATACATAAGTACCATGTAGTGATTCAATTGGAGGAGGGCAAAAAGTTAAATGGTAAGCAATAAGAAGTCTGCACTTTCGTTATTATTGTAAATGTATTCCAAATGTTGCTACAATTGCTTGCCCTCTGACTAGCTTGACCAAGAGTAAGGCTTCCTTTAAAGTTAGTGGCAAGCAGAAACACTGAATGCCTTTAGACATCTAAAATATATTCTATATTCTGAACTAATGTTACTAGCTCCAGAATTTTCCAGGCAATTGCTAGGATACAAAGATGCCTCTGAAGTAAATAGAGGCACAGTCTTGTCTCAGATTACAGATGGGGTTCCCAACTGTTACATAACTATAAAACTCAGCAATACTGAGAGCTGTTACTCAGTTATAAAAAGGGAATGCCTTGCCTTAAAATAAGCCATCACCCTCAAGTATTATCAATTGGGTATGAAGTTTGTGTTAATCACACACCATGACTGTTAAAAATATTGCAATCTAAAATGACCTACTTTGCACTTGACAATCCAGCGGTATAATTTTAGGGTCCAACATTGTCCAGGCTAAAGTCTCTTCAGTCTGGATGTTTTGTGTCAGTCTTACATCCCATCCAAGACTAGAGCTGATGGTTCTGTTCAGGGGGTAGTCAAATGAAGTAGTAAATGCTGAGCATGGAAAGCAAACTGCATTTTGGGGCATAGTGTTTTCTAGGGTAGGCTTTACCGTATAGTAGATCTTGGAATGAAAATAAACAGGTAACAGGTAAACTAGAGAGAGGCAGGTCTTCCTACTAACTTACAGGGAACAGCTCCCTCTGGGTGAATATAATGGGGCAATCCAATTTCTTGAGTCTGCATTTAAAGAACTGTTTAAAAAGGATTCTTCAGGAAGCTACTTGTAAAAGAATATCAGGTGCCATGAGAACTGGAAATGAAACAGGAGTTACTTTTTGTAGAGAAATGGAGAAATTGGTGAAAATAATCTTGCTCATTGAGTAAACAGCGTTTCCAAGAGAAACACTAAAGATTAGTAAGTACTGTCTTATTAATGGCTAGCGCTGAGGAAAGCAATGTGTACTATGAAATCCTGAAATTGTTGAAGTGAACTGTAGAAAAATGTAACAATGCATAAATGACTGTTTTTCGTAATACTTCATTTTAAGTTCTCCTTCTAAATGAACTTCTATTTAAAAATCTGAAAAATCAGATTTGAAGGCCATTATTATTATTATTATTATTATTATTATTATTATTATTGCATAATACTATTAAGTGCTGCTATATCTATGTATCAATATATGTATGTATGCATATATATATAAAAATAAAGAACAGATCCTTGTAGTGAGGGGCAAACGTTTCCAGTCTTGGGGGTAAGATGCCTCCCACCCTTAAGGAAAACATTTATCCACAGGGAGAGTTGTATATCTTGAGCATTCAAAGTTGCTGGCTGAGCCTCCTCAAAAACCAAGAAAAAAGAACCACAGACTGTAGCCAGTCTCATTTGAAATTTCAGAGTAATCACTTACAACTTGTTTAAAAATCAATACTTCTTTGCTAAAAATATTAAACAGATGAACACTTTTGCCCTTAATAGTAGTATCAATTTCTAAATATGCCCTTTTCCCACTATTGTGCCACCTCAGAGGTTGTACATTTAAATAGTAGGGAGTGTGAGGTGCAGGGAGAACTTGTCTCCCCACAAAAAATGCATTTTCTGATTTGTAGGCACAAAGCTTGTATCTTAGGGAATTCTGAGCTGCAAGTAGTTTCTGACAATAATCTGTGCTGTGATGTTTTGCAGCAACAATTATGTCAAACATGCGCACACACGCACACACACACACACACACACACATACACACACACACACACACACACACACACACACACACACACACACACACACACACACACATATGAGGAAGATGTTGAAGGAAATAGGAATTATCCGCATGCAGTGGTCTATAAGATTTGCAATGGGCAATCAGATTCTCCCCAAGCATTTGGTAATGAAAGACCTGCGATTTATGACAGAGGGTTAATTTAAATTTGAATGTAACCACAACTATTATGAGAAGCTTTTATGGTATTCTAAGTGATGTACTTTGAACCACTGAAGCAAGGAACCTTTGATTTTTTCTATACCAGGACTTATGTGAGACCAATAATAGAATATTGTGCTGAAGTATGTATGTATAACCTAACACAGCTGCTCAATCACCAACCTATCAAAAAAAAAAAAAAAAAAAAAGAACTTAAAAAGACAGACTAAGAGATCAGACAACACTGGGAAAAGTGCAGTTAAGGAATTGTAGAGGATTTTGCAGACAAGCATACTTTTGTGGTTTCTAGTAAAACAGTATCTTCTGGAAATGATTCATTTAAGTAAGAGTACACTGGCCCAGGGCAGCTTTAGGAGAACTGGAAAGTGGACTGTTTGGGAAAAAAGTATACTTTATATATGAAAAACTTGTCTTTCACCTGCTTACACTGTTGTTTGTCAGAGGATCGACAGTATAGTCAAATTTTAGACATAACAGATGTGAAGCAGTGTCATTGGCATAGTAGGAAGTACAGATATCTGGTATCAGGAAGATTAGAAAGCCATGGGTTCCATCTCCACTTGAGGCACATAAAGTTACTGCTACATTCCTGAGGTACCTTCACTCAGAAGTAAAATGAAACCTCAGACATGTGTCTGATTTTTTTTAACAAGAAACATCTTTATTGAATTATCACTTATGACATAGGCAATCATACATTTATGTAAATGAAAACAACCCATAGTGACATATTTTCAGTAGCAGACATTATACAACACATATGATCTTCTGTACAGTTATTGTCGTTTGACCATTACATAGTCCATTCAATTCCTGCCTTCCCTTAAACCGCATTCCTCCTCCAAAACATTGTTTTGCATGTATTCTTCCTATATTTCCCATTTTTTATGTGAGTTGTTCCTACTCTTTTCTATAGATCCCACTTTCAGTTCTTTTATCTCTGTTACTGTATTCACTATTCTAGTGCTGTTAGTTTAGACATTGATTTACATTCTCTAGTGATTACTTTTTTGCTAACCACCAGAATTAAACTCAGCAAGGCCTTACTATGTCTAGGCAATTTCAATTCTGTATCACAGTTCAAAAAATTATTTCCTTGGTTACATCAAATTGCTCACCCAGTATTTCTGACAGAGTAGTCTACAGGGAATCTTTAAATTCTGCCAACTCATTACACTCCCAAAAATACGTTCTCAATTACCTCTTTCTTCCTCACCACACCTCCAACATTTGTAATTTACCCAAAGAAAAATTCTCTGAAGTCTGCTTGGGGTATAAAAATACCTATGCAAACACTTCTAAGCAAAAGTCCTAAATCTTCTAGACTTTGTTGTATGTTTGGGAGGCATGCATATATCCTTTAACTGTTTCTTTGTGAATTGCTTATCCGGACTCTCCTCACAGTCCTTTCTAACCTTCTCTGACTAAATCCTATATTTGTCATGCAATATTTTATATGCCTTACTAATTATTTATTTAACAGCAGCTTCTGTTCTAAACTCATAGTACTAATCAAACAAATAGTAAGGAAATTCTCTGGTGGCATGGACAAATTTCTTGTAGCTAGCGTAAGTTATCATAGGGAAATGTTGCTGGTCAGTCAAAGGAAATATACATGAATACATAACTGTATTGGTCGTGGGTGATAATATGTACAGATTCATGACAATTTAGGGCTATTCAAGGGTACCTCATTAGGTACTTGAGTCAGTAACTTTCACATACCAGGAAAATAAGGACATGAAAAATCATTATAGCAGATGCTTTTTACTTTAAACTTCTGGAATACTGTCTTTCAGAAAGAACAACCAAGAGAATGATGCCAAAGTATCCTTTTTGAGTGTTTAAGCTTGAAGTTATTGCAGCTTGTTGCCTAGGAACCACTTGTAATGAAACGCAACAGTAAGGAGAATATATCTTTCAGAACGATACATAAGCTTGAACATCAGTATGGTTGAAAGCACTTCTAATGAGTTAAAGCCATGAGTCATCTCTTTGATGACTGTATGAAATCTGGTGATGTGATCATATCAAAACAGAGATATAAATCAGTCTTTGCTGCTTAACAAATTGATGAGTCCACTGTTTAACCTTTTTAAACAGTGACACATAAAATGCACAAATGAAAGATAAAGGAAGGTTCATACAGACCAAATCTACAAGAGAAATGAGAAATGTCAAGTGTTACTACCATATGCATTTCAGCCTTGTCATTTAGACTGATGCTTAATGTCAAAACAAGCTTTTGCAATTATGTAACAGTTGTGTGTTCTGTAACTGCTGCTTTCTGTCAATGTTTTTAACACATGACACTGTTAATTTTTTATGGTACATTAAATACAACATATTAACTGAAGTAAAACTGCTTCTGCATAAAAAAGTCATGATGTGAGGATAGGCTATGCAGGTTAAAAAAACATGGGGAATCGAAACAAGAACTTTTATACATGGAAGTAATTCAAATTGATATTGTATTGTCAGGAGTGAAATAAAATGGACTGTCCTGAAAGTATAAACTTCAGAAAGTTAAAAATTAAATACATAATGATAAAAAGTATTGCATATTTTTCTGAGGTCACATATATTGCCCCATGTGTGCTGCCATTTCTCACAGTTACCGGATAAAGAAAAACTGTAATGCAGAATGTTATGAACACACATACTCTCATGCACACACACACACACACACACACACACACACACACACACACACACACACACACACACACACACACACACACACACACAGCACAAATGCACAAACAGACACAAGCATCCTTTACAAGAATTTACCTTTCATGCCATCTTACTTAAAACCACTTAAAACTCACTTAAAACCATGAAGAGTCTCCTGAAAACATTCTCTCCGCATGAGCGAGGCTTTAAAGTACTCTATTTTTTTTTCTTTAGGGATGGAATACTTTTTTCTTGTTTCTGCTCTGTCATATCTTCATTGTCTGTCTGTTTGTCTGCCTGTTTTCTCTTTTTCTAGAGTTTTTTTCAGCATTCCTGAAGTAGGCTACTGTAATAATCTTCCCAAACAAGAGAATCTCTTTTCTGTTATGTAAGCCAAGTGAATGACTCTGATGGGAAAATCAGTACGACATGATTCATCTCATCGCCTGATCACCTAAACCCTTCTGTAAAGAAATATAACTTACTTTATGGAACAAATAGGGTGAGTTATATTCAGTTGGAGGAGGCAGAGATTCTTTAACTGCATGACTATCTGTTCCAACAGCATAGCAACTCATAGATGGCACTGTCACCAAGTGCAGTTTCTTTGAAACAAACTCATCAACAACATAAAGTCATCAAACCTAGCACAAAGAATGTTTTTACAAGATAACATGTCCTCTGCATTCACACAGACCCCCCCCCCCCCGGCACATATTCCCATATTTAAATCTAAGCCGAAAGAAGAAGAAGAAGAATTGCAACATTATACTGCATTGGGTATAAAACAATACTGAATGGTCTCAGGCCTAGTATGCTAAAACTAGTAATAAAAACAGTATTCAATGACTTCTATTCCATGATATAGCACTGATGTCATAGGCAAACTGACAAGTTCCCACTCCCCAGCATGTTTATGAGCCAATATGTGGCTTAATATAAACAAACAAGACTGCCATGCTGTGAGCCACCAAAGCTACAAATAACTTGACTTTTCTGCAAGAAGTAGGGACATGCAAGCAGATATGTTGGGCTACACAGAAGTAGGACAGCAGCAACAGCAACATACACTTACAATTTACAAACATAGAAATACACCAAAGAACAAATTCCAGTGAATTATGAGACATAGCCAGGCTACCAGTGTGCCATCATTGTGCTAACCTACTAATCATTTGTGGTGGGCCTTCTGTCATCATCACTTATATCATCTCATTCTTTTATCATTACTGCCCAGACAGCTGTAGTCCACCTCTGCATCACATCATGAACAAGATCTGTACAGTCATGGGTTGTGCTGCAGTGGACAGCATGGGTAAAGGTCCGAACAGAATGCCACAGCTTTCCTCTCCTTGATTTATAATATTTGCTAAAACATGAATTAGCAGAAAATAATGCACTTCTTTGATTCGAGTATCATACTGCTGTTTAAGGAAAGGAATGGCTGTGTATGGGTTTCAAAAGGACAGCAAATTTTAGTCTGTTATATGTTTGGTACAGCATTCATTTAAACAATGCTAGATGCAACCTTAATAAACGTTTTTATTCACATTTGGCATACTTCAGGAGTCTATACTGGGCTATTTGTTCTTCTAATCTTTCACAAACTCACTCACTCACCTTTGACCATCCTTTCGCTCATGCCATTCAATATATTTTAATCACTCCATTTGGGTCTTCTGTCAGCCTTGCCTATACACCTGACCATAGGCTGTCTGCTGCTAATATTTCTAACATATGGGTATATGTCTTTACACTACTGGCATCTTTAACCACATTCTGAGCCTTGTATAAGCACCCTGATATCTGTTTTTCTTTTCATGCACTGTTCTACAAATGGAGCTGGCAGGACTCATTCCTAGGTACATCTGTTAATTCATATTTTTTAGGCTTATAGGTTCATAGGTAAGTACTGGGCTATCTGCCCTTGTGAGACATTTCCCCTTATGAGAATAACTGGAATCGTGCATAGATAATTTGTGGGGACTTATGTATGGGACAAAGCATTTAGGAACTGCCTGTGTCCATTACTAGTACAAGGGACAGTCCTTAGGTAAATTTTCTGTTTTCCA
Source organism: Protopterus annectens (assembly GCF_019279795.1). NCBI lineage: Eukaryota > Metazoa > Chordata > Ceratodontiformes > Protopteridae > Protopterus > Protopterus annectens. Next base: position 415,166,533 of record NC_056745.1, on the reverse strand, counting down.
TCCATAGATCCAGGTCCTGCTTGAATATGTACAGGGATGAACTTTGTTTAATGTGGATAAAGAGTCTTTTCCAGAGAAGCGGTATCCTCTGTGTGATATACCTGCCTCTCAAGACTATTCTGTTGATGTTGCAAAAGACATTTAGAACCCTAGACTGAGTACCTCTCATGACATTGGACTTGCTGATATGCTGTAAATCCATCAGTAATTGGTTGGAGGATGCCTGGTATACCAGACACAGATCACCTTTTAGCAGTCTGTTGCATGTGTATGGAGAGATAGATGCCAAAGTGGGAATTATATTCAATGATTGGCCAAATAAGGGCTGAGTAAAAGGGGGAAATACATCCCTAGATCTAGTCACAATCCCTTTGTTTATAAGGTGTGCAATATAGAAGGACTTTTTTAATGGACACATGTTGGTCAAAAGTTAGGTTACTGTCCACGTAAGTTCCTAAATCTCAAACAACTGGGTCAGTTCTTAGGAGCATATTATCACTGTGGTAGTTCTCTGGGGTAGATACCTTCCCAAAGGATACAGTAATGCATTTGTTGACATTTAGTTTCAGTCCTTGATATTGGAACTAGTTATTTACTTGGGACAAACATTCCTGCAGGATGGCTAAGTCATATGGGGATTCAATGACTGCTCCTAGCTTGCAGTCATCTGCAAACGTAGTCATTATTATTATTATTATTATTATTATTATTATTATTATTATTATTATTATTATTATTATCATCATCATCATTATTATTACTTACTTATTTCTGAATATCAAATGTTGCATACTGGCAGAAGTAAATACAAGCAAGTTGTATCATGTTTCATTCAAGATTAGTGCACCAGCTGAATCTAGGAAAACCTTTTCTTGCAGGGCTATTTGTCTTAGAAATAGAAATTATGGATCCAAAATTGTGGATTCCTGACTATGAGGACAATATTGACTAACCTGAAAATGGACAGTTTACTATGCTTTTACCTATCTTGGGGGAAGAAACCCTCAAAGTTTTGTAATTCATTTGATAGGGGGAGATAAAGAGAGAAGGGGGGAGCACATTGCAATGATAGACAACATGATCAGAGTTACTGTGATGTGATACCTATAACATATCTGCCATTCATTTATCACAGTGACATAAGATCCAACATGAAGAATTGATGTTTGTGTTGCTAAAAATAAAAACTTGCCCGAAAGATTGTAACTTTAATGAGTTACATGATTCATTAGCGTGAGACAGAATTCTGTGTGGTATAATCAATTATCAAATAGGAAGCAAATTGTTCAGTGGGCTAATTCCGTGTTAAATAAAGTGATATATGTATCTAGAGTGAAAGAACTGACTTTCCCAAAATAAAAAGAGTTCAGGGAAAAGTTAGAATCATACAAAGTAGCATGCAGGATGGATAAGCAGGAAATAGTAAAAACAGAGTAAAAGTGGAGAAAGGAACCATGGAAAGGATAAGATAAATGTCACTGAGCAGAACTGCACAGTATGTGGCTGCGTTCATGATATTAATGAATGCCAAATAATTATGACATATTTAAAAGATGAAAAAAGGGAAATCATTTTGATAAAGTGTGTAATGTACAGCATAAAAGAATGCATGCAGTTTAATCTTGCAGTCTTGTTCAAAGCTGAAAAGGGTACATGGCTTAGTCCATTTACATGGTTTACAAATATTGCATAAATAAAGTCATGAAAATGAGTTGCTTATAGCATAATGCATGTTGAAAATGTGGAGAGTCGATAGTTTAGGGGAAAGTGGCATATATAATATGTGACAAGAGGATCAACCAGAAAAGTGCACAGAAAAGCTACAACATAATAATCAGTAATGTTGTGTTTTGACTACACACAGGCAGTTTATTAATAATAAACATAAATACTAAAACCCATTTGTCTGCTCAAATGTTTGAAGTACATCTATTTGGTAACTACCTTTAGTCAGAGAATGATATTAACCATTGGGAGAAAAGTTGCTTATTGGTTGTTGTATCTTTCGGCTTTTCCTGGTTAGGGGTCACCACAGCAGAACTCCGGTCCGCTAATGATTGGCAGTAGATTTTTACGTACCGACTTGCCAGGCCTGACGCACATCCTTCAACGAAGGTACGCCCATTCACGCATGTCTCCATGCAGAAGACGCTTTAGCTGAGAATCGAACAGGACAACATCTTACTGTGAGGCGACAACGCTACCGCAGCACCACCACCGCAGTCAATGAATTTAGGAATAAAAAATACAAAACAAGATTAATGCTCACAGCCTGAATGGAATTTCTTGCTATTCTGGGTCAATTGACTTGTTAGAATGTTAGTGTGGTGAAAAAGAATTCAGAATGTGAAAGTGCAGAATGATGACTTACTTTAAGAGTTTGAAGATGTATTTACTGGTTGGGGCTGTTTGTCAGAATTTCATAATAATCATGTAGATCCTGAAGAATCATCTGCCATGCATACTCCAGGGAAAGTTCTGTTAATACTGAGATGGAATTCAGAAAGATATTGACAGAGTGGCGAGAGCAGACACCCACTGAATGGTCAAGCTGTATGTAGCTGTTGTGAAAATAAACAAAACATGTGTATGTACATATTCATAAGATATTATGCAACTGAGGAATTGGTTTCTATTATGACAAGGGTGAAGAATGTTTGTGCTTTATTTTAACTGGGATGTTTGGTACATTAAGTCTGAGGAGAGAGATTCGAAGCTGTATTTTCAGATTTCAACGTTGTATTTCTTCAGTGCCTCAAGTGTTTCACAGAACTGTTACATGGAGGTAGAAGGAGAATGGAGTGTTGTAAATCTTAATTATAATCTTCTGGTAGGGACTGTGACCAGAGAAGACCATGAGAAAAACTGAGTAAGTGAAAAGACCGAGGTAGCACAACCTCAAAATGAACAAAAGGAAATGTGAAATTAGAGTAACATAACTCAGATGTATGGGGTATGTGCTAACTTCAAGAATCTAAAGCAGGTATTGAGAAACTGGGAGCAGTTGGACATTTGCCTCCAGCATGTGACACACAAGCTCTCCTGAGATTTTTTGGAATGATATAGTTCCTGTCAAAGTTTATTCCAAATACGTCAAAAATGTGTGTGCTGTTAAGAAATGGATTAGAGCAAGATTTGTAATGGCAATGGAGTACAGAGCAAGAGTGTTATTTTGAATTTAGAAATGGTGCAGTGATAGTACAAGAGAATAAAGCAGCTACATGTGGGTTCAGCACATTTAGAGGCTGCCAAAATGCTCAGAGAGAGAGAGAAGAGCTGCTAGTCAAGCAGTATAACTGTAATAAGTTCCAGAGGTATGTGCATAAAAATACCTGTTAGTAAAAAGTGATCATGTCATTATAAAGTACATTCAGGAGCTTATGCAAGAGACTAAGTGCTAAAACAATTTTTACCTTTCCAAAAATGCTCATTATTTGGATTATATTAAAGTAGTTGCTGCAAAAAGTTGTCCAAGTATATAAATCATATTCACCGTTGACAAAAATACTCATTATTTAAGAATGAAACTTCTGCTCTAACATTTTATTCTCTCGCTCTCTCTCCTCCCATTTCATTCCTCCTGTGTCTTTTTCTTTACCAAACCTCTGTGCTCAGCTAACACATACTAACATCTTTTCACACACATACACACACACACACACACACACACACACACACACACACACACACACACACACACACACACTCACACACACACACACACACACACACACACACACACACACACACACACACACACACACACACATCTTTACTACCACAATATTAGTTTATTTAATTTTTTGCATAATAAATTATAAATTTAATACATTTACCCAATAAATTATATGTACATATGCATCTACAAAGTGACACAATTACTTAACTTTGATTGTATTTTGTATATATATGTATATATATATATATAATATATATATATATATATATATATATATATATATATATATATATATATATTCTCTGTCAAGATATTATGTAGAAATGAAATGTGCATTGCCTTTCTTTTAGATTTCAGCTTTCACTTATTCTTTAAAATACTGATAGTATAAATTCACATTTTTATTTACTTATGTATTTACTGTTTCTTTTTACTTCTAAATTGTTTTATGAATGCATTTTTCCATTTCAGTGCTGTAAACTGTGTTATGGGGCTTTTCCCCTTATGTCTCCATTGAAATCACATCTGGGTACAAGACAAACTGAAAAATAATTAATCTTGACATTAATTCTTTGAACAGAGTAAGGAAAGGGGCAAGCTGAAAATTTAGAAAGTCTCCTGTAAAAACAAAACAAAAAAAAACTACCAAAGGATTTTCTTCTGAAGCAGTGAGAACAGACGGAGCTGATTTTTATTCACACTGTGGATGGAAAGCTAATTAGATGGACTAGGAGACAACTCTTCAAACCAAATATGCCTTAAAGTAACTGTTTAAAGCACAAATAATGTTAATGATGCCTTCAGCGATACTGCTGCATTCAAGGATCGTTGTTGTGGAGAACATTGCTCCCATCATGTTAAAGCAATTTTCTAAGTTTTCAGAGCTTGTTTTATCACCCATAAATGAGACACATATTTGTACAGAATCAACATGCAGGTGGTATTTCTTTTGGTAATAGGAAAGAAGGGGGGGGCAGCAGCTTCAGTCTGCATCCACTGTGTTCAAAGCTTATATACATTATGGGGATGTTCAAAACATGTAGATCGCAGGGATACAATTGCATCAACAGGAAATTAATATAGTTTCCACTTCTACTGTTCAAAGATACAAAGCCAGAAAAAGACTGGCACTTTTGTAGCATAAAAGATAAGGGAACTGTCTAAGAAAGGCTTATTATTTTTGGTCAGAATATTTTAGTGACATTAATTTTGTAATGAGCAATACTGAGAAAAGTTTGTGGTATAATTATGTTATTCATGGCAGGTGCATTCAGAAAAGGAAGTAGCTCTTTCAGCCCTTTTTTTTGTTTTGTTTAAGAGTGATGTGTTGGATTTGGAGGATATTAAACTTGATGTATGGCAGGAATGTGAAATTAAAGACTTCAGGGGGAATATGAAACGAGGTGTAGGAGGTATGGGTTGATTGAGATTTTTTTTCAAAGGATGGTTTTTTGGTGCATGAAGAAAAAATAATTGATAGTGTAGAAGACAGTATGACATGGCAAATATATAACTAATGATACATTGCTTCTTATTCATACAGAGACTGAAACATAAACAGTTCCGGAAGTAGATATTGATAACTTGTCCCTGTTAATATAGGTCTGAGGTTTTAGATACAAAGCAAGTGAAAAAGAGTGTAACTGGGGATAATGAGGAAAGGTAAGGTACAACTGATTTTGAAAAAGGAAGGGTGTTTGGGGTGGGGCAGTTTTGTTACAGAAAAGCATTTATAGTTTATTAACATGGCCTTGATATGTGTGTCATGACTGATTTAGGGGATGAGACAAATCGATTCATAAAGTTTCTGTGAATGCTGCATGTTCTCTTAACCCTAGAGTTGTCTGAAGAAATGAAATAGTAGCATGTAATGTTCAATGTGAATAGAAACTGGATGACGAATTTTCCTTTAAATTGATGAAAGATAAAAAGAAAGCTGGGGCGGGACTTTAAAGATGCATATCTAATTAGAACTTTAAAGATTACATGGTCATAAGAAGGCCAAAATATTCATGTCCACAGCTAGTGGCTTTTGGCATTGTTGGCCTTAATCTGTCCATAAAGACTTCAAAAGTAAAAAGTCATGGACATTCAGAAGCCATTTAGCTGAAACAATTGATGCTCTTAAGGGGTTATTTGCATATATCCCATGGGCCTCTTATTACAGGAGGTTTAAGGTATCACACAGTGAAAACTCTAGCTTGGCTAGTTTTTTATTGTAGTTTTTACTAATTGGTTTGTCTATTGGTTTGTCGATGTGACCTTATTATTCTTTGATTTAGATACTGATTTGCAAAGCTATTAATAGATAATGAAAGGGTAGATAAGTCCAAAAAGGAGAAAGATGTTCTATGTTGTCAAAAGTTAATGGTTAATAAGTGATTGTCTAGTATGCATGAAAACTGTTATACATAAGAAGACTTATTACATATAGCTGACAATTAAGTAAAAGAAGAACAGCAGTGACAAAAATGTGTGTACATAGAGAAGAAATGGAAGTTTAAGGTTACAAAGAAATAGAGGGAAGCTGTGGATAGAGAATTTATTAAAAAAGAATTGAAAGTACATTTAAATTTATGGAACCAATTCTAGGGGCAGATGGTATGGGCTCTCTCTCTCTCTATATATATATATATGTGTGTGTGTGTGTGTGTGTGTGTGTGTGTGTGTGTGTGTGTGTGTGTGTGTGTATTTATTCAACATTTGTTGATGTTGACCTGGAGTGTCCTACTGAGTAGAAGCCCTTTTCAGTGGAGGACTGGGGGAGAATAGCTCCACAATAACATGAGTGATTAATAAAGACAAACAATATCCAAATACATAAGAAAATACAATATACTAATAAAAAAAGAAACAATTTTCAAGAACAGAACTTAAGAATGAATACAAAGCAGTAACAAACCATAAAAGCAATCTTGAAGTTAAATAAGTCTGTGTACTCTTAACAATAGGAGTAATGCATATAATTTCATATGCAGATGTCAAATGATAGATTAGATTTTTGCAGGTTTTAGCTGTATAGTTCATTGAAGAAGTTTGTGACATGCACAGTGACAGCAACTCCATTAATGTATACCATTCCAAACCTAATAGCTTTCAACATAAATTAAATAGACAACATTTGTCCCGGCCTCCCTTTAAATAAACAACACCAACACATAAAGCCATTTGATGATCTTTATTGAACACTTTTGTCCAATGAACTTATACACACAAAACAACATCAATTATCTTCATCAGCAACTATCTCTCGGCAGCGTCACTACTCACCCAGGATGAATTTACCTCAAGGCAGAGTACCTACTCACCCTGATACCTCCTCCACTGGAGCAGTGTACCTGCTCACCCAGCACTTAAATAGGCAGCTTACCTGCTCACCTCACCTCCTGACCAAGCAATCATTAATAAATAAATAACCACTTTCCTTAGACAGGGAACAGAAGAGGACAATCCTGTCCCTCTTCTCCGCCACTAGCCTGGTCCCCAGGCTGTTCCTCCTCCTAAACCCTTGCTGCAACCATACCCTCTAAAAAGAACTTCAAATGCAAATTAAACATATCCAATCCTACCTCATTAAAATGGACCCCATCCGTTCGGTACCAAAACTCCACTCCATCCCCAAAATCTCTTATGATCAATGGTATGCATCCCCAAAATTCTTAACTGCCTAGCCAGTCTCTGATTGACAAACCTCCTGACCCTTTCAATCACCCTATAACTATAAGCACTCCTCCAACACAAACAAGGAAACAACTCTGACCAAACAATTTCCATACCCGGGTACAATGCCTGTAATCTCGGCAAGTCCTGAAGAATAATATCCACTAATCGCTTTTTGGGAAGAATGCCCAATCATTGCCCCCCCAAATTAATTACTAATATACAAGGACACCCCACCTTCAATTTAACCTTCTAAAATTCATGCAACACCCTATCCCACCTAAGACCCCTTACCCCATGCCAAGTCACTGACCGCCCTAAATGTGATAAACCCAAATTTATCCCATCTTCCCTGACTAACACATGCTTCTCTTTCCCAGTGGATATATGAATGCCTCAAGATGATAATATGGTTCCCTAAAAGAAAAGAAAATAAAATTAATAATCAGGCCACAACTTTACTAATTTATGATAAAAATGCATTTGAAGACCACCTCCCCAATCTCTTAATCACTTCAATGGAACTACCCTCTCTAGCTGAATCTGAAGCCCTACAATCCTAAACGAGTGAGCTGCAAACCTATCTGCTGGAAATCCCATGCAAAGTAAAACCCTCCTCACCAAACCTATGAATCTACTACTCGACACCTCCTTCCCATCCACTGAACAAAAATTAACTCATCTACACTCCCCTTCCACATCCTGATGAATTCTTTAGCCCATGTTACTGGACAAAGGCTAGGATTCCTGTCATGTTTAATCACCACCAAGCATCCCCTACCCAATTGATCTGTCTTACTCTTCCTTATTGCAATAGTAACCTCTCCCTCACCTATGATAACATCCTTCCAACATAACAAGCCTAACAACTCTGAAATATGGAAGGTGCCAAAATATAACCATGTACATAATCTGCCCCACATGAAGTAATCTGAAGACTCCCCTTGTAACAAACCTAACCCTCTCAACAAAACATTCAATATAACCCTCATAAGCGGACATCGAATGTCCCTATGTTCCACCACCAATCTCCCCCAACCCTTCAACATTCGCCCTAATTCCAAGACTTAGTGAAATCTTGCAACCCCGCTACCTTAGTAAAAATGCTAATTGCAGCCAAATTCACCTTGACTGTCTGCAAAGCCTTGCCTATCTCCCAAGCATGAGCTACATATCGCGATATTAATTCCTCCGACCATACCCCCTCCTCTTCTGGAAGCTGCAAAGCAAACTGATTGAAATCAGAATGAGCTGTACCAACTGTCTGGCTACTTCAACCTATGATTCCACACCTCCTCTGGCAGGGATTCTGGCACTTCCTCCACCCTTGGAGCCAACCCTCGAAACCTGTAAAACTGAAATCGGGACAAGCTATCAACAATCTTATTCTTTACGCCAGGCACATGCACTTCTGTAAAGGAAAAATTTATTAAGAGACTCTGCAAAACCAATTTACATAATACCAACAATAACAAACCCGACTTAGCCGTCTTCCTTTGTAATACCCTCACTACAGCCATATTGTCCAAATGAAAAACTACACATTTGTCCCTCAAATGCTCCTTCCACACAACAGAAGCTGCCCATATAGGCATCAACTCTAGAATGGCCACGTCACACCTCCATACTTCCTTCCAATCCTGAGGTCATTCAGCCGCAAACCACCGACCCCCAAAATAGGTCCCCATATCAGCACCCCCAGCTGCATCCATAAATAACTGAAGTTCCTCCTGCCCCACCCAGTCTGACTGCCAAAAAGAGATCCCATTAAATTGTTGCACAAAACCATCCCACAACACCAGGTCCTCCCACACCAGTTGGGTCACCCTAACCCAATGGTGTTTACTCTGACCCCCTTTCAGCATATAAGCCACCGACCTACAAAAGGCTCGCCCTGGGTGCACACCTCAACAGGCAAAATTCAAAAGCCCCAACAACTCTATGACTGAACGAATCCAAATCTTATCCTTGCCCAGCACCAAACGTATAGCCGACCTAAGCCTCTCTATCTTATCCTCGGGTAGGCAAACAGTCCCTGCTCCGCATCAACCATTAGTCCCAGAAATTCTAAGGCTCTTGCCAGACCCTCCATCTTATGCTGAGCCAGTGATACCCCTAACTCCTCACACATGCTCGTAAACTCTCACAACCCCACCTGTGCTCCTACCCTTCCTTCGCCCACCAACATAAAATCATCTAAATAATGCACTACCTTTTGAGTTCCCACTCTCTGCTGCCAAATCAAATGTAATACAGTACTGAACTTCTCAAAAGTCGCACATGCCACTGAACAACCCATAGGCATAGCTTTATTGAAGTAGTACTTATCACCTAACCCACATTCCCAGTAACGGCCAGTCCTCACTCCTAATGGGCAACAAGCGAAAAGCTGACTCAGTGTCAACCTTAACCAGCCATGGCTCCCGAAATTCCCTAATCACTTTCACGGCATCATCCAAGGAACCATAATGCACCCTAAACTCCTCATCTGCAGTAAAATCATTCACTGAATTCCCTTCCAGATGCGACAAGTGATGTATCAATCTGAATTCCCCAGCCTGTTTCTTTGGCACTAACCCCAAAGGTAACACCTTGTAACTACTGAAAAGCGGATTGTCAAAAGGACCCAATAAACACCTGCCCGACACTCCTTCTCCACTAAAACCTCCAGGATGTCCTCTTTACCTTGAACTGATTGCAGATTCTTGCAACCCCCCCACCCCCTCCCACGGTAGACTTTATAGGAACCCCCCCCCCCGAAATCCTTGTAGTATCTCATTTTTGATGGCAAGACCCAGAAACACACAAGACCTCCACCTTAATGGGGAACGGTGCCCCTTCCTCTATTGCCTCTAAAGAACCCAAGTCCCTGGACCTGTGAAAATTACCCCTACCACGAACTGGTTGAAACCGCTGTGAGGCAAAGCTTTGCCCACCAAATCCACCCTCACAAGCCATAACATTGGAGTTCCATATGGAAAGGTCTTGCCGACCACAGCAAATGGCCAAATGACTCCCTCCACATCTTGAGCAAATGTATGCAAATTTGCACCCCACCCATGAACAAGAACCACTATTAAAAGAACAACACACACCCGCTCACCCTTCTGTTAAAGCCACCATGACTATCCATCATCGTAGCTAACCATATATCTGGATGACGCACCTCCCAATGTAGTGACTGGTCCACAGCCTTCCATTTGCAGAAACGCTGATCATACCAAAGCCACTCATTACCAGGCCTTAACCATTGTGCTTCACAAATGATAAGGAAATATCCTAGAAGAGGCAAGGCCAATGACCCATCCTTCTTCAGCTGCTCTGCCATAAAGTAAATAAAGCCAACCACCCAATTATCCCATGTCTTAGGCTGAAGCTTACCTACCCTATTTCTTCCCAATGCTGCTAAAGCTTCCAACAAGTCCTTGTTATTAGACGTCTCCACCTCCACTAGCCATTGGACCCCTTCCGCATCGATCACGTCAAACAAATCCACATACTCTCCTTTCCAAATTTTTTCTTTGACCAACTCCAGAACGTGTGGAGTCAGGAAAACTGCTCCTGCCACCTGTCCCAAAGATTGGGTGGCTAACTAGTCCCCTGGCCGCAGCCCAAAGTCAGAGCCTACCTCTGAGTCCAAAACCGAACTGTCCCAGGAACCAACACCCACAACAGTTGCATCTCCGACAGGGTACCTGGCACCCTGTGCCAGCTGCCTCTGAGCATCCTCTATCACTTGCAAGCCTCCTCCAAGTTTCCCATCTAACAGGTCCTCATCATCCCTACCCCCCACAATCCTCAACCCATAGCTCCCCAGACAATACTGCTGAAGTAAAACCATCACCTGCACTTTCATCTTGAGACGTACTGGGAGCTGGTGTGTCCACTGCAACCACCTGCTTCGCTGTCTGTTGTCTTTTCCCTCAAGCTGGGGTTCTCACCATGGTGTGCTGCCTCTTCTGATCCGAAGCCTGTTCTGGTGCCTTTACCACCTCGGATGTTGCCGCCTCCTGGAACAACTCTTCCACCTGGGCCACAATAGCTTGCAATCGCTGATGTAGTCCTGGTAAATTAGCCATCTGTAAGAAAGAAACACATAATGTTAACTCTGTTTTACGAACCAGACTGCCCTACTCCACCCCCCAACCCCTATACTGTTGCCTTGCTCTACGCCCCACCTCTCTCTACCAACTCCCCTACTTACCTGTACTCTGCAGCCGAGAACAGCCCTTTGCATAATTTACCTGCAAAGCATACTCTCTGACCACTAACTATTGCACTTATACCTTCCCCATGGATTAAAATATGTGACTGCCTGACACACACTTCACCCTTCAGCTGCACACACATACAGCCACACACTTCCCTTCAGCTACCAATCCCTTTCATATAACCACCTGGAGAAAACAAAAATAAAAATAACCATTTGTATCTACATTCTACCTACCTCCATTGCAGCAGTACAGCTACCAGCACCATCCGACCACCAATGAGCCTGGAATCCCTTACCTCTTCATGCTGTACAGCAAATCCTTGTCCACAGTAGAGGTAATGGCCATTACCTCCACTGTGCATGCACAAACTGGAGCCCGGACCAAACGGCCGCAAAAACAGCAGCGGCTACACATGAACCCACCAGGGAGAAGCTAAAGGATCCTCAACCGCTACCACCAATGAGGAAAGTCAGTGGGGCCATTGTCCCTTACCCTAATGGCTGCGACTGTCTGTGCGCATGTGCGGAAACTGCCAGACCAACCCCCAGAAACCAGAGAATGGCCACAGAAGCTCACAAACCCACCAGGGAGCACGAGGGGATCCTCCAGCCACTACCTCCAATGCTACCGAGACCGGATTACTACGAGGGACCCCCACAGCCTCCCACAACCACCAGGATGAACACATTTTTTTCTTTTTTTTTTTTTATTATATACTGCGGTGGTGGTGCTATGGTAGCATTGTTGCTTCACAGTAAGACATTGTCCTGTTCGATTCTCAGCTAGAGCATCTTCTGTGTGGAGACATGCGTGAATGGGCATGCCTTTGTTGAAGGTTGTGCATCAGGGCCGGCAACTCGGCACGTAAAACTCTACTGCCAATCATTAGCAGACCGGAGTTCCTCTGTGGCGACCCTTAACCAGGAAAAGCTGAAAGACACAACATTATTACCAGGCCAAACCACATGGCTGCCACCCGACCGCATGTCCCTACTGAAACGAGACAGCAGTGGGCCCGACAAATCCCCCCAGAGACACCACTGGATGACAGCAAGCAACCTCGTCAACATCGGACAACTGCAAGCAACCTCAGCAACCGCGACCAGACCAATAAATCAACCAGACACCACCGGACCACCAGCAAGCACCTCAGCAACTGCAAAACAACCGGAGACACCACAGGACACCAGGAAGCAACCTCAGCAACCCCATGCCTAATGGACCCCCAGATAATCAAACCAGTACCCAGGTAAGCCAAGCACCACACTCATACAGACACTACCCACCAGCCATTCACCCACACACACTCTCCTTTCAGTAACCCTTTCAACAACTTCCATACCAGTAAGTTCTGTCACCAACCTGTACTCCCCAACTCCATCTACCATATTAAATTAATTACACTAAAGAGAAAACAGAAAAAAGAGAGAGGACGGAACTAACTCAGTTAGCCTAACACCCCTCTCTCCTCACCATCCAAGGCCTACCTGCATCCACAATACCTACAGGTCATCTGGACGTGAGCTAGCTGTTAGTTCACCACCAACTCACACCAAAATGTACCTACTTCCCTTAATCCCTACCACTTAATCCTGTCATAAGTCTCTCCTTCCCCTACATCATTTCCTTTAACTTCTCTCTTTCTCTTTAACCCTTTCACCACTACAATCCCACTATTCTACCTATCTTCTAAGACTCCCATTAATTCCTAACTTCTATACCCCCCCCAACCCCTTTACCCTTGCTCGTGGGACCAGGACAACTTAGTCTTGGTTTGTCCCAAACTACATAAAATTAATGGTCGTAATTTATCACCATCTTTTAGCACATTACGGTAGGATTAACTTGTCAGTGTCTGTGGAGCAATAGGTAACACATACACCTTTGGTGCAGAAGGCTGTGAGTTCTATTCTCATACCAGGGATATGTATTGCTGATGCTGCAGTGCAGCATAAGGGAGGTGCACTCCTGTGTGCATTGCCATTTGAATGAGAAGTTAAACTGACGTCCTGTCTGCACAAGTTGGTGGTAGATGTAAAAGAATAGGAGTCTTTTATTTAGCACAATATAAAAAAAATTACATATTTACAGGCACATATATACAGATTTCTGTCTTTTGTTAATTATTTATCATTTTTCTTATAAGACCCTCATTGGTTTACTTCCATAATTAACCTCCACTCTTTCTTTTGCAGCAATAATCTAATTTTTTGCTATATTTTTGTCAAAATCCATTTCCCATTAAAACAATCAGTCTTTCATTTCAAATAAGTCATACTACATAAAATAATTATCCACCTTCTCATGTATTCTTTCTTCTTGTTCTTATAATATCTATCTATATATAATCATATTCATATCTATATTGTTTATGTCATTAATAGTCTCAATAAAAAGTTTATTCACACAACTTTTTTCCAGAGTTTCACCAATCTTTTAAAGTCAAAGTCAAAGTAGTCTTTATTGTCGATCAGATATGCACAGCAGTGCAAGCTTAACAAAGCTACTTTGCTTTGGTCCCCGTGCAAGGCCTAATAATGGACACATAGTTTGAATGACAGTAAGGCTAATACACATACAATAAAAATTAAAATATTAACAGCAAAATAAATTACCACAATTGGACAGGAACATATTAGACAATATTATACTAGAAGGTAATGCAAGACTATGACTTCACATTGTGATTGCTTAGATATTGCACTTCATCAGTTGTAGTGTGATATATTCTGATAGTCATATTGCACATGTATGGAATGGTGACTCACTCCTGACTATTGCACATTCAGGAAGTAATAGTATAAGAAATCAGGCTAACTGTACCAGTTATTGAAGCAGTTTGCCAGAGTGATTACTATTGATCCTTCACAGCAAGTGGCATATTGATCTGATTATTCAGTGTCATGTCTGGCATTCAAGTTCAACAGCCTTATGGATAGAAGGAAGAAGCTCCTGTTTGGTCTGGATGTTTTGCAGTGTAAGCCATGATACCGCCTGCCTGGGGAAAGGTGAAAGTGCATGCCATGGGCAGGGTAAGTGGGATAATTGATTATTTTCATCACCCTTCCCACACACCGAGTCTCATTCTCATTATGCATGGATGGGAGCAAGGAACCAATGACTTCTGTCCTCACTACCCTCAGGAGAGCCTTGTGCTTATGTACTTTCCATTTATCATACCAAACTATGATGTTATTGGAGAGGATGCTCTTGATGGTCCCCCTGTAGAAGGTTTTGAGGATGGACTGAGACAGGTTTGCCTCCTTAGTTTCCATAGGAAGTGCAGACATTGTTGTGCCTTCTTCACTTTGTGGCTAATATGAGTCGACCAGGATAGGTCATCTGAGATATGCACCACCAGGAACTTGGTGGTTTTGATTCTTTCCACTGCCACCCCCTTCATTTCCAGTGGTTAATGTATCTCCTGAGTCCTCCTGAAATCCACTCTTAATTCTTTGGTCTTGTTTACATTTAAGGCCAAATTGTTGCTGTCACACCCACCTATCAGATGCCCCACTTCATCCCAGTAGACAGTTTACTCACCATTTCTGATAAGACTTATGACAGTGGTATCTTCCACAAACTTGATGATTTTGTTGGATTCATCCTTGGCCATGCAGTTATGCGTCAACAAGGTGAACAGCAGAGGACTCAGGACGCAGCCCTGAGGGACACCTGTGCTCAATGTAATACTAATTGAACTATTTCCTGCACATACTTTTTACATTTTTTTTTAAATTTCAGAAAAAAACATGCTATCTCTTCCTCCTCAACAATAAACAGAGGGCCAGATTCAATAAAGCCTATAAAATTCTTATCAGATTTGTTTGTGCTTTCTAGTTACTCCGAAAGATCACACTAAGTGTACATGTATTCTACACTTTGTGGTAACCTTTATGAATCCCTGTCAATATTTAAAGCTGCAAGAATATCAGTAGGAAAACTAAAATTAGGAGGAAGAAGGTGCGAGTTATGTCTGTATTGTCTGTTCACTCAGAGCAGTGTACACTTAATGTAGGCTCTATTCAATCTGTCCCTCTCTTTCAACTTTCTTTTTATACCAGTCTCTGAAACTTTAGTATATTGGTACACTACTTTTCCTAACTTTAATGGTTTTAATAACTTTTCTAGTAAATATTCCCATGGATTTACATAATAATATTATTTTATAACATCATAATATCACATCCTTCTATTTTTCTCTATATAATCAATGCTTTATTTTTCATGTTACTATGTTTCTTGATAACTTGTAATATCTTCAGTAAAATATATATTTTTTGTTTTTCCTATTTTCATAATCTGCCAGGACTTTTTATATTTTAACATTCTCACTGTTATTTTCGTATTATCTTCCTTTACCCACTTTAATACTTTATACAAAGATGCAGAATAAACAATTGCATTTAGTAACACCAATCCACCTTCATATACAGCACACCTCTTTTCACTGGGTTTAATCTTGATCTCCATATGAAAGAAAACATCAGCAGCACAATTTGCTTTTCATATTTTTCTGGGATTATGCAGTCATTTGACATATATACTATGTTCCCATAATACAGAATTCACCAGGTAAATCTATTTCCTGAATGCTAATGTATACATCCTCCACAGAAAACATATTTCTTTCATTTCATTTATCAAACCCTTCCATTGTATCATAGTGACATCATTTTTCTCAAATGTTATCTCTAGCAAAGACATTTCATTCATTGAGAAACACCCCCCCCCCCCCAATTTTCACAACAGCACCCAAACTCTTTCCTTTCTGTTTGTTCAAGGTCATTCCCATTTCCATTAAGCATCTATTCATACAAGCCAACACTTCCATTTTCCATATTTTGGTCTTAGCAACTACAACTATGTAATATGTAAAAACTACTGGAATTACTACTTCCTTTTGCATCACATATCTAGCATTTCCCTTTCATAAGCTAATTTGCTCACTATTGCATTCATTTCTAGTGCAAACAATATTTCACCCATGGGACATCCTTGTCTTATACCACACTTCATACATATATTTTTACTCATTCACCCATTCACTATTACTCTTACTCTTGTTATTCTGATATGTTGACATACACTCTCTCGTAATTCGATTACCTATTGTACAATATATACTTTCTTCCATAATGCTCCTCATCCTTTCTTCCATTCTCCTCTGTATTATTCTCATAAAAAAATATAATCTGTGTTATTTAGTGTGATGGGTCTCCATTTTTATTTCATTTTTCTCATCTTTCTTCCATAGAAATTTTAAAATCCCAGTATATAACTCTTCATAAACAAACTTTTCCTTCAACCTTTCATTCAGTACATTTGCAAAATTCTGTCTTTGTCAATCCATTAATTTCTTGTGCATTTCATACCATATATCATCTGGGACTGACACTGAATCTGCATTTACTTTCCTAAGTACTTCATCCAGTTCACTAATAATAATTTTTTTTGTCAAATTCTTCCTTAAGTCATTCTGTTTTTTTGTTTCTTTCCATTCTCTCTTACTTTTCTTCTTTTTATTCATATACATATGTTCCACATGCTATACTACAATACTCAGAATTTGCTCTTGTGTTCTTTTTATCACTCCTTTTACATTTTTCATTATTACACTAGTATCCTCCTTTACTATTTAACCAAATATGCAGATAGCTCTTCCCTTCTCCCTTGTAAATATGTCTGCCTAAACAGTAATGCCTTATTTTTTCTTGATTTCTTTTCCATATTTCTTTTTCTGTATCATAATATTCTCTTGTATTATTCCATAAGTTCTCTAATATATTTCATTACATTTTCCATACTTAACCTTCTCTTCCTGACTTTGAAAACAGAAACACTTTTTATACTTCTTTTTAAATTCAATTCACAATTCAGAACAGTTTTTACAGAAGTATTTCATTGTTATATGATCTTTCCATAAGTGCAGTACTTTCAGCTCTCCAATCTCATTCCACGATTTCTCATTTATTCTTTTTTCCTTTCCTATTTTAATATATACCCTTTCTTCCATCACCTCCATCCATATTGCTAAGTGCTCTGAAAAACTGTCATAACTGAATCACCATCTGCTAATCCCAACCTTTTTGATAATACAAAATAATCACTTTCAGATTTAAGTTCCCCTTCTATAAGTCCATTGATTTTGTTCCACATAACTAATTTACCACACTTTATCACTTCCTGTATTTTTTCACACCATTCCCTTTCTTTTTATGCTATCCCCATAAATCACAATTAAAATCTCCTGTAATTATAATTTTTATGTTAACCATCACATTGTTCAATATTTGTTGAAACAAATTCTCTCTTTCCTTGCTAGCATATATGTGTATAATGTTGTATTTCCTATAAACAATTTTTCTCCACCTCACATTCACAACAGTTAACATTTCCATTCTTACCAACATTACATCTAGTATTTTCACTGCTTTTTTATCTACCACGGCCACTCCAGAACAATGTTCATTTCATAAGTTTTATTTCTCCACACAATTTTTCTGTTTGCAGTCTTTCTCCACTTTTCAGGAATCTTACATCCTGTAACAGAACAACATCCACATCACATTTACCACAACATTCCAGTCTCCCTATCTTTCTTACAGTATTAATAATACTGTTCACATTTACTGAAAGTACTCTAAAATTGTTGCTTTTCCTTCTCTTTAAGTTTAGGGGAAATTATATTTTTGTTTTCTTAATTTACTCTTTCCCCAACTGAATATTATATTTCGTGGGTTTATGTTAAATCCTTTTCAGTGGCTATAACTTAAAAATATATTTGTATCATTCTTATCTCCTGACCTCTGTTCCAGCATGTACTCTTTGCCTTCAGTTTCCCTTCCATATATTTTTCTTATGCTACAGTTTCTTCTTCACCTAGTTTACCCTCTCCCCCAGCCTCTTCCTGTCCTTCCTGCTGTACGTTTTCTTTCTTTTCTCTTCTTTTTCATTATTTACTGTTTGCTCTTGATAATCTATGCCAAACTGTCCCTTTTTATATAACCTATATTCAGGCACACATCCCCGTCCTGTATGTCCTTTCTCCCCACACTGTTTACATTGTATCTTGTCATAATCATTAATTAAATAAGGAAAGTCTCCACAAAGAATCATGATTTTAGCTGGCCAGTGTATTTTTATGTTCCTCTATGACCAGCCATTAAAATAACGCTCAGCAAGTGTTTCAAAAATGTTTTTTTTTTTTCACATTATAAATCATTTTTAACATTCACAAGATTATCAACAATTTCACAGAGATTCTGCATTTTTAACATTATCCTCGTCCAGTTAATCACTTCTAAACTGTAAAGTAACTTTTTTTAAACATTTAAGTTGCTACCAGAAAACAAATAATTGTTTTGTGGATAAATGTCATTCTGTTTGCTACACAGTTCCAGAAATTTCGTCAGTCAATCAGTTAAAATGTTAAGTCACAAAAAGCCTCTGTCTCAGTATGTATAAAAGATCAAATTTCTTGAGCTTTAAAACCCTGAACAGTTACCAAATTGTCCAATCATAACATCTGTGTATTTTAGTGTCATGTTTGTTCTTATTCTCACAGTTGGTCTTCCTTTTTTTTTTAAACAGGTTTACTTACAGTTTGTTGCTGCTGTCCTTTTGTCTTACTGTCACTGCTGCATATGTCTTAGTTACTGCATTATCTGCTGCCACTAAACCAGACATCTTCTCAGTTTGTTGCTGCTTTCTTCTTTCCTGCTTTATCCTGCTCATTTATTTTTAACAGAACATCATCTCCAAGTCCTCCTAATGCCAATTCTGTTATCTGCACCAATTCAACAGACTTGCTTATTTCACTCTCCATGGATACAGCTAAACACTGCTCAGTTGTAACATCCACCACACTGGAATTTTTGTCTACATTCTGAAGCTCCATATCAAACATTTTTTTCCTCCAAATTCTTACTTTCCACCTCCAGACCCTCCATGGGGTTTCTGATCACCTGCATGCTCCTGCTTCCCTTAGGCTATTTCTTGCTGCAGTAGGGGTGCTCCAGCACCATCTACCAACTCCAAAGAGTAGGGGCAGTTCCCCATTGCCTTGGATGAATTTCCTCTAGTAGTATAAATACCATGTTTAGTCTTCCCTAGTGTTTGGAATTATTAATTTATTTATTCGGATTGTATTAGATTTGTATTTGATTTTACATAAACAATTTTAGTGCATTAATCCTGCAATATTTTATGATATAATGGATTTGTGCACATTTTTATTGTAGTCTGGTTTTTATACGTATATTTTTGTGTATTTTTTACCTTTACATTTTTCAAGTTCCCATTTTTTAGAAGCTTTATCAATCCATGTTCCCACTTTTTAGAGGCTTTATGGTATTTCATTGTGTAACTGGTCATGTGTTTAGTTATATAAGAAGGAAGTGTGTGGATTTCACTCCAGTTCTGAAGAAGTCCTGTCAGTTGGACAAAAGCAATTGTGTTTAATAAAGTGTGGTTATATGGTAATGTTCTGCACCTTTTTCTTAGATTTTTTATAGATTCAAGAGAAAGAATAGATACTTAAGTAATTGTGAGTACATATGGATTATACCATTAGTGAATGGTTGGTCTGAGGGTGAAAGAAAGATGCATAAAGGAATTCAACAATATTGCTCCTTAAGTGATATTCTTCACTCTATAATGAATATAGTACTATGTGAGCTTAAATAAAAGTTGCAGTTGGTAAGTGGAAAAAAGTTTGAGTGTTTACTTTTAACAAATTAGATTTGCATATGCAAATTTTATTATTGGCATTATTGTTACCAAAATTAAGCTGTGGATGACTGAAGCTCTAAGACATTACAAGAAGCTTTGGTGAAGGTTTGACTTCTACTGAAGAATTAAAGAGAAGGATATAAAATGAAAAATGTTGGAAGTCACTTTGAGGTGAATGATAGTATTGTTATGGGATAGAAAGAATGGACAGAGAAAGCAAGAGACATAAATATTATAATAGAGGTAGTCAGAGCTACTTTCAGTAAGAAGTATATTTAATTCTGCAGTTCTAATTGAATTTATTGATTATTAAGGTTCTTTTAGTTTACCTAAAGAAACACACACAGCAATACTGGATTTACACACAAGGCCTTACTCATACAAGTTTATAGAGAATTTTGTCATTGAATAACAGCCTGCGGTCACTACATTTGACCTCGATACTGCAAGAGCTCTGCTACAATGCCCTATTCCTACAGGTTTACAGAGAATTTTAGCATTGCATAATAGCATGTGGTCATAACATCTGATCTGAATACTGCAGGAGCTCTGCCACAAGGCCCTACTCCTACAGGTTTACAGAGAATTTTATCATTGCATAATAGCCTGCGGTCACTACATTTGATCTCGATACTGCAGGAGCTCTGCCACAAGGCCCTACTCCTTCAAGTTTACAGAGAATTTTGTCATTGCATAATAGCATGCAGTCACTACATCTGACCTCGATACTACAGGAGCTCTGCCAAATGGCTCTACTCCTACAAGTTTACAGAGAATTTTGTCAGTGTATAATAGCTTGCGGTCACTGCATCTGATCTTGATATTGCAGGGAGCTTGCCACAAAGCCCTACTCCTACAAGTTTACAGAAAATGTTGTCATTGCACAATAGCCTGCAGTCACTACGTCTGACTTCAGTACTGCAGAAGCTCTGCCACAAGGCCCTACTCCTACACGTTTGCAGAGAATTTCATCATTGCATAGTGTAAACTAATTTATCATGCAGAACCTTGCTGTATATTAACTTTAATCAGTCAAATACACACCTGCTCTGTGACTTAAAGTCTCTGTGAAAATATTACTTGCACTCCGAGGACCTCTTACCAAGTTGGCTGCTGTTCACTTTTTCTTGACCAGTAGACTATACAGTACATGCCTGTTATTTAGCCTCAGGAAATGACAGAAAACCTGTTTTACTTTGTATCTCTTTCCTAATTGCTTTGTACTGGCTATAAACTGATTTCTGTCAGTTATAATTTGACCTGAGGGTGGTGATCTAATTTTTGCTGCAATAAATGTTAGAAGCATAAGAAATAAAACTGCTGAATTAAATACATGCTTGGATTTCCCAACATAAGCCTAACATTCCTGCCGTAAGTGAAACTTGTTTTAAGCCCAGCATAAATGATGCTGAAATTATGGATTCCTATTAGAATGACAAAAACGCATTTGGCAAATGTGTTTTCTTCGACACATATAGAGCAAACAGGTAAAACAGCGAAGCAGCTGTTCAGCGAATTCTTTCCCTGGGAAAGAAGTCGCTTGACCGCTTTGTTGCTTTGCCATGTTCTGCAATGTAGTGTGGTCCCTTGCCCAGTATAGCTTCCGAGCATGAATGTGCAACAATTACTGACCTCAGTGTTAGGGTGCGGGTTAAGGTAAGTGCATATGTATGAAAGTGTTTACTGTTTTTTATTTTGCGTTAGATGTATGGTTGAGTTACATGTGTATGTGTTTTCAGCTGTTTACTTTTGTTTTGGGGGGGTAGAATTAGGGTTAAGTTAAGTGTGTATGTGTTTGGAACCGTTTATGTAAATGTGCAAGAGTTACTGACCTTAGGGTTAGGGTGCGGATTAAGGTAAGTGCATATGTTTTAAAATGTTTACTGTTTCTTTTTTTCCGTTAGATGTAGGGTTGGGTTACGTGCATATGTGCATTTAGTTGTTTACTGCTTTTTGGGGGGGTACAATTAGGGTTAGGGTATGTGTGTGTGTGTGCTTGCAAGTGTTTAATGTTTTTTTTTTTTTTTTGGTTGGAAGAGCTATAAGAAATCGCTGTTCTGTGGTTTCGACATTTTCAGCTTTTGCTGAAAATGTGTCGATGAAACATCGTTCGCTGTTTTCAGTGTTCAGTGTTTCAATATAGACCTGAAATTATACCTCCTGGCTGTAATATCATCTGTAATGACCATACAAAAAGGAAAGGTGGTGGAATTGCTTTAATATTTCTCAACCCCTATCAAATTTCTCCTTACAGCAGGCTAATACCAAAATTCAAGTTCAGCAGAAATTCTTATTGCTTTCCTAACAATAAACAATTATAAATAAATATGTGTTACTGTCCTTTACATCCCTTCTGTTGACAATAGAGCTATATTGGAAGATATCCTACATTAGAAATCCATAACAGTTCCACAAGAAAAAAATACTACTAGGTGACGTGAATGTCATTTGTTTGGACATACACTCTAACTCCCCTACGTCTAGCATGAACTTGTATGTTTTCACATAACTAATTAATAGCTCCACATATTATAGCAAGACATCCCTATTAGACTGGATCCTAGTATCAGGCCCTAGTAAATACATCACCACCACAGGTACAATGTCAAGACTTTCTCACTGATCACCTCCCAATCTATATGATCAGACACCTCACACATCCAGTTAAACAGCATATTTATAAAACAGCACACAATCTTTCCAAGTTTAACCCAGAAATATTCATTACTACACTATCATATATTAACTGGAATTTCATAAAAATCCTCCCCTTAGACGATGCTGTAAATAAATTCAATTTAACTTTTATAAGTATCCTAAATAGCCTCTCACCTCAGAGAAGAAAGAGACTAAAAACAAATAATGCAATTTGGTTGTCCAAAAAGAGTAGAATGCTAATGCAGGATAGAGAAAAAGCATGAAAGAATGGCAAAAATATAAAACATCTCAATATCCTGAACACTTTTGAATATTTCAAAAATCATACTAAAAAGCAAATAAGTGAAGAGAGAAAACCATTCTGTAATAACTTTCAGAATAACACTAAGCACAAACCTAAAGCATTTTGGACATCCATTAAAAAAATGTTACATCCCGGCCAAAAATTCAACCTAAACCCCTCTCCCAATAAGTCACCAATCGAAAATGCAGTAAAGTTGAACTCTTATTTTATAGCTCCCTCTGACCTTCAGAAATATTTCTCATGTCCACAAATTCAAGAAAACTCTTAAAAACTACCTAAACAGCACCAGGTCTTGTCTCTGCAATCACTCCACCTGAACCCTTCCCTCTCTCCCAAATTGCTTTCATTCCTCTCATTACTCTCCTTTCGTATTCCTCACTTCCCTTCTCTATCTCTCTGTCGTTACTCTCCTTTCATATTCCTCGCTTCCCTTCACTATCTCTCTGTCGTTACTTTCCTTTCGTATTCCTCACTTCCCTTCTCTATCTCTCTATCGTTACTCTCCTTTTGTATTCCTCACTTCCCTTCACTATCTCTCTGTCATTACTCTCCTTTCATATTCCTCACTTCCCTTCACTATCTCTCTATCGTTACTCTCCTTTCGTATTCCTCACTTCCCTTCACTATCTCTCTGTCGCTACTCTCCTTCAGATTCCTCACTTCCCTTCACTATCTCTCTATCGTTACTCTCCTTTCGTATTCCTCACTTCCCTTCACTATCTCTCTGTCGTTACTCTCCTTTCGTATTCCTCACTTCCCTTCACTATCTCTCTATCGTTACTCTCCTTTCGTATTCCTCACTTCCCTTCACTATCTCTCTGTCGTTACTCTCCTTTTGTATTCCTCACTTCCCTTCACTATCTCTCTATCGTTACTCTCCTTTCGTATTCCTTACTTCCCTTCACTGTCTCTCTGTCGTTAATCTCCTTTCGTATTCCTCACTTCCCTTCACTATCTCTCTGTCATTAATCTCCTTTCATATTCCTCACTTCCCTTCTCTATCTCTCTGTCGTTACTCTCCTTTCATAGTCCTCACTTCCCTTCACTATCTCTCTATCGTTACTCTCCTTTCGTATTCCTCACTTCCCTTCTCTATCTCTCTGTCATTACTCTCCTTTTGTATTCCTCACTTCCCTTCTCTATCTCTCTAACACTAACCACTTAACAAATTAATTAACAGTCAACTACTTCTGATCATTCTCTTCACTGCCTAAAGTCTAGTAACATGATGCCTATATCCCACCTGCAACTGTCTCATAATTAACACTCTCACACCCTATTGCTGCAAAACATAAACATTTGAAAAGCATAGTTCTCCATGGAGGACTATACTTATGATATTTTCTTTTTGCTAGCTTATTCTCACTACCTGCCTCAAGATAACTATCTTATAGTAAATGTATTTCTTACTGACTTTTTAACTTGTACCTAAAAGAACAGCTGCTCATTTACTCTACTGTATATTTTCTGTTCTCTTCTACAAACATGTACGTTTTATTGTATTGTTATTGTATAGTAAATCTATTTCTGTAATTTTTGCTTATTGCACTGTGAAGCTTTTCTCCCCAGGCCCAGTCAGACTATCCTGGTCAACAAATGTCAAATAAATAAATAAATAAATAACTAAATATAGATTGTATAGCATCTCTAACTAAGAATTCCTCACCATCTAATCCCTTCCCTGCCCAACAGCCACATATCACCACATCTACTTTAACCTTCAAACCTGTGCCCACATCCTATATGAAACTACTCTTAAACTTAAACCATGCTGTTCTTCAGCTGATGATCTTCCAAGTGAATACCTAAAAATAGCAGCCAATAGCATTGTCTATCCTTTCTCAATCCTTATAAATAGGTCAGTCCAGGAATCCCACATTCCCTCTCTCTGGAAAAAGTCACAGATTATCCCTCTGCACAAAGGAGGAAATCCAACAGACATTAATAACTTTAGACCTATTGCAGTCTTATCTCCCCTCACCAGAATACTTGAAAAATGTATTCAAAAACAATTGCTAGACTATCTCCTGCAGGAAGAACTCCTATCCTCTACACAACATGGCTTTCTTCCTTCTCATAGTACTAGGACTGCCCTTCTAATTTTTATAGATAATGTCAATAAAGCTAGAGATAACGGCAAACTTGTGTCTTCCTTATTTTTAGACTTTTCTAAAGCCTTCAATACAGTTTGTCACAGCAAACTTCTACTTCATATGTCCTCACTAGGTCTCTCTCAGCCAGCTCTGTGGTTCAAAACTAATCTGTCCAGTAGGTATCAGTCATTAAAATGACACTCCATGCTCTCTCCTTACCTCCCAGTTACCACCGGTGTACCACAAGGCTCTACACTTTCCCCAACGCCCTCTATACATCCACATAACAGGCCACTCTAATACAATATACATATTATTCCACTCTACTTGCACACTGGACAATGTAGTACAAATCCAAAGAATTACTCAGGAAACTTTAATAGCCACTGAAACGTGGCTATGTAACTTTCAACTCATGCTCAACCCAAAAAAGACCTAACTACTACTTTTTCCCCCCAAATCCCTCTCTCATGAAAAAACAAAACGTAAAGTTCTCTCTCTTGATAATACAGCCATTAAAGTCACCTCTCATAGCAAATTATTAGGGTTGATAATAGATGATAAGCTTACATTTGACCTGCATATATGAAATGGCATAAGAAAAACTCATCAATAAATAGGGATACTTTACAGAGCCAAAAACTTTCTCACCGACCCAACTAAAACTTCACTTGCAACTACTTATCTCCTCTCCGCACTTCTTTATGGTGCTTCCATCCTTACTAACCTCCAGCCTTCACAAAAACTAAAAACTTGAACAAAGCTATAACAAAGACTTTGTAGCAAATACCCCTTTCAGAACCCACCGCTGTAAAACGCTAAAAGCCTAAATTGTTTAAAAGTGCCTCATCAACTAACACATACACAACTTCTTACCACATATAAAATTATCCGGTATCCTTCTGCCTATCCAGCACTAAAAAACATTCTATACAGCTATGTTCCAAGTTGGTCATTGCAATCCAGTGACCAAAAACACCTTTCTACAAACCTATCAAATCTGCTGGACATTGTCTGTACACATACAAGGTTGCTAAGGTCTAGAACTCCTTTCCTGTATCCCTCAGGTCAATACCCTCCCTCCCATCTTTCAGAACCACTCTGAAAGACTTCCTAGCTAAAATCTGGCTTTGTTCTTGCTCCAAACCAGGATAAACTATAACCCTAAATTCGAACAAGTACCTTCTCATTCCTTATACCACCTTACTCTCCCTTCTTTACTTATTTCCTTACGTCTATCAGATTCTCTTCCCTGAGTTTTTCTTTAAATATACCATTAATCTGTTTTTCCTCACTTCATATCCCAATTCCTGTTTGTAGTATACTAACTAACCATTAATTTCTTACAAACTGTGTAAATTTTCTATAAATATTAAATGATTGTCATATAACCTATATTGATTCTTAACCAATGTTTTTATATTATCACTAATTTGTTATAATTGTTTAAACTGCAGATGTTTTTGTTTTATTTTTGAAGATTGTAAAATTATTGTTCTTAAAATGGTTTTCAATGATTTGGAGCTTTTCTCCCTGGGCCTCCATTGAAAATAGACTTCTACCCAGTCGGACTTTCCCAGTAATCAAATATCAATAAATAAGTAAATAGAGTTTATGTTCTTTTATTTTTGGGGTGCAGGTTCCATGGTTAGATTCCATTATGAGGGGATAGTATATAATGATAAGGAAGAAGGAGAGATGCATTGGATAAGTCCACCATGTTTCTAGTCTCATTAAATGTTTTTGTTCTAGCAATGTGTTTAAGATTGTTTCTTCTATGATTATAATAAGGAAATTGATACTTGGATGTCAAATATAGACAATGTTAAAGAGGGTAGAGCATTACAGGATAAAACAACCATGTGATAGTTTTACTTGGTAGATACATGGAAAATATTACTGGTGAGAAAAAGGCTCACTTATATATAAAATCTGTACTAAAATGGAGTGATTTTATTTGGTGGCTGTCTTTACTGCCTGATAAAGTATTGATGGAAATAAGCAGCTCTCTGAAATAATGTGTTTGATAAAAGCTGTTGTGTGGAGAGATCACAATTCAAAGAGAAAAAGTAAAAATGGATTTGATAGTTGAAGACTTATATGTTGATATACAGCAGGAGCATGAATCTATATTTCATATTGTTTTGAGTTGGACATGGTATATTTCAAATAGAAAATGTAGTGACAAGAAATGAAACAATGTTAAAGGGTTAAGCCGAATCCATGTTTGCAGAATGGTTTGGGGGGTAAATGTGTTTTGTAATTATTAAAATTATGTACAAATGTGAAGAAGTGTATTTATGGTTTATAGTATGTTTTTAAACAATTTTAAATGTTCATATTTTTTTCTACAGTATATTGTAGTATGATATAGTCATAAAAATGTTTTTCTATATTTAGTTAGAACACAAGCAGGTTTATTTGTGAGGTAGAAGATATTCTGGGAACAACACAAATTTTCAGCCGTACAGTTTTCTACATAAGATAAGGTATTTTCATTTCAAACTTTTAAAAACAAAATGCTGCTTACAGAGTACAGGTACCAGTATCAGATCCATGAATTTGCAGAAAGGGAAGCATATTCTGCAAAGCAGAGGACTGGATTAGGTGGAAAGTGAACCAGTTTAGGTGAGGCAGCTCCAGAAAGAAGCCCACATGGGGTTTTCTCTGACAGCAGGTGTGAAACAACAGCCCTATACATTTAGTGAACGTCATTGTGGTGCAGCTGTGGAAGTGGAAGTAGTGGCCTGCCGTACAGTACACAGCAGATTTACATACAGTACTAGATGCTTCAGGGGAGAGTGGCATATCTTGAATATGCATAGAGCTACAAATCTCAGTAAACAAAGGCAGCTCAGTATTCATATGCAGAAGCACATTAAATGCGGTTGAGAAGCTGACCATGAATAAACATGAAAGTCACTCATTGGAAAATATAAACTTATTTTCTTAGATATAGTCAATGAAAGCAGGACATATCAGAACTTTCACTGTAAATGAGGAGAAAAGACCACAGAAAATGTTTGCCTTTTTGAAAAAAAAAATCTTATGGAAAGGGCAGAATGTCCTGTGGGACAAACAGTCCTTGGCTAGAAAATAAAATCAAATCAGCTTACCAGTTCTATTGAGCCACCCGAAGTATAACAAATCAGGAAGAATACAGATCATTTCGAAGGAAGTGAGGCTCATTATCAAAAGTAGTTAGGTGAAAGTTATTTTTGCCAAACAGAAGTATGCAAACAAACATTTTCCAAAACATGGAAATGAAACATGAACTCTTTCCTGTTGAAATAAACCCGCCCATATTTCCCATATGTGGAACTGTGTTTTCTGCACCTCCCCTCATACTATAACTATTAAAGATGTTGTTGAATATTAATGAAAGGTTAAATCCTGGCACTACAGAATAAGATATGATTTTCAACTAGTCCACAGGGAAGTGTGTGTGATATACAACTTATCCAAGCATACAAATACAAAATCCAAACACTTAGAATCTAAATATAAGCTGATAGAAAACATCACATACATAAATAAAAGGAGGGAAGGAAATGCAACAAATATGAGGGTTGGAGGAAGGACAGTAAGCTACAGTATGCATGGGATGGATGAAACTGTAACTTTACTGTTCTAAAATGGTGGTCCACTTTGGTGCTTCACCAATACATCAGAGAAACCTCTTTTTAATGTTACATGGAAAGAGTCTATTGAATTTGAGTAATGCACTGCTTTACACGTTGAACAGGATTTACTTGGTTTACCCCTCACATGTACCATGTAATAATCAATTCACACACATTTCTTTCGGAAAGTAGCTAAAGCACTTGTCCTTATCCAGTGGAGTTACTGCTTCCTTAGAGTATTATTTGCAGTCACTGCTGCTTAAACACTTTCTGTCACCTACCTAATTAAGTCTTCACTGGAGGGATGAAGTACGGCACATCTTATTGTAGACATCATTTGTAAAACAAATCATAAATTAGAAGCATGGCTGCTTTGTCCTTTCGATGAGATGTTAAACTGATGTCCCATATGCTTGAGATGGTGAGCAGCTCAGGTGAATGGAAAAAATCCCATAGCACCTATCGAATAGGGTAGAAGACGGTTCCTGTTGCACCAGCCAAATTCCTTATAGTAGTAAAAATACCACATTAGGTGACCCTGAAAAGAAGCCACTAGGCTAGCGGGGCTAACCCTGTCAACAAAAGATAAATAGGTAAATAAAATAAAAATAAATAAATAAATGTACACTGATTCAGACTTATTAATTATGCTTAACTTGGGTTTCTAGCTTTGTGGACAGTTAAATGATAATTATGTATAATGTAGAGCTTACTGATCAACAATTAGAATTGGTGGTGGGGTAGTTCTTTTAGTAAACAATTCACTAAATATTGCTACGATGGAAAGCAATGCATCCCATGAACCCCCAAAATGAAGATGTTGATTAGACAAATGATTCTGTATAATCCCATTGAGCTACTCATTGTGTTTTCCTTAATTCCTTCATAATTATATGTGGTTGATTGAGATAACGTGTTTCATTTACCTCTTTGTTACAACAACACAAAAAAAATAGTGTAATAAATGAATTATTTCATTAATAAGTTGGTTATTACTTAAGATGAAAATTAAACTTAGCTTGCTCAGTTTCCCACCATTTCAGAAGAACTTGTATTCTAAGTAGCATTATAAAACGTTTTGATCATAAAGAAAATCATCAGATCCCCTTTAATTACACCCCAAAATGAAAAAGAAATGAAAGAACTGTTTCATGAACTCTTTGTGAACTCAAACAACTTTTATTCCTATCATTTTAATTCCTGGATATCAAGCCTTTGCTCACTATGAAACAGTCAGTGCTTTACTTGCCCACTAGTAGCAAAAATATTTTTTTAAACATACATCTGGTTTCTGTTAGTTTTAATTTTAACAGAATTTACTTTCACTGCATTTGCTGTTTTCTATGTGTACCAATCAAGTCAGCATTGGCTTTCACGTTCTATTAAACATCATATATGCAGGCATCCTCATTCAGGGAAGATCAACTCAGGATGTGACATTATTGTAAAATTCAATTCAAAATGGCTTTTATTATGAATTATTTCAATAAACTCACATTTGTTGTCCACAAAAAAAAAAAAAAAACTAAATGGAATACCTACCTATGTGCCCAACTTGTAGCTGTAGATAGGATCACTCATACTACACCGGCAGATATTGCCAACCTGCTAGCTGACAGATTCACAGATTCAGGGTAAACTTCACTCCACTATCCCCACCTACCATATCCCAAAGCATGCCTAGCACCAGTCCTCTGCATAGTATCTCTAGAGAACAGGTCATCTCTGTGCTTGCAAAGGCCAAAAACATGGCCCCAATGTGATCAGATAACATCCCAGGTTGTTTACTAAATAATCTAAAACAAGAACTAGCAGACCCAGTTGGCGTCCTCTTTAATCACAGCTTGCGAACTGGCTATGTGCCTGCAGAATGAGAAAAAAGCTACAGTAATCCCTCTGTACAAAGGGGGGCCATCAGCTGACCCTGGGAACTACCAATCCATAAGTCTAACCAGTCTCATCTGCAAGCCCATGGAAATAATTATCATAGACCTTATCAACAAGGACATAGGCGACCTCGAGACACTGGACTCAGCCCAGTTTGGCTTCATTAAGGGTAGATCATGCTTATGTATTTATTTATTTATTGTTATTGCATTTGTTTACCGGGAAAGTCCACTGGGCCTAAAATAATTCATTTTCAGTGGAGGCCCAGGGAGAAAAGCTCCAACAAGAATATAGATACAGAAAAAAATTAAACATTAATTGGTATAGAAGTATAAACAGTGTTACACATAGTGATTACAGCAATATATACAGAATATATACAGAAAAGTGGGAATTTAGTTGGTTTGATTACAGCAAAATACACAGAATATATACATAAAAGCAGGAATCTATTTGGTTTGATTACAGTGATATTTACGGAAAATATACATTAAAGCAGGAATTTAGTTGGTTACCAAATGAGTTCACTCAGAGAGGTCTAAACAGAGATATATTAATCAGTATTATTGTACCAGTATCAACAAGCGATGAAAAAAAATAATAAATATGGGGAAAATATCATCAGTCACAAGTAGCAAAAAGCATACGAGTTTAGTTATCATATAAGGAGAAGGAAGAGGTTAGGTTATAGAGCAGGTACATAGCCAGGAAGAGTTGAGATGATTTTTCTGAATTTGCTTGAAGGTGGTGGTGCTGCCTGTGTTTCTTATAGAAGGTAGAAGTGAGTTCCATAGTTTGGCGACGGTGAAGGAGTGGAGGAGTTGACCAGCAGGAAAAGTGGGCTTTTCTACTTTTAGACATAGATGATTTTCAGATCTTAGTTGCCTGCTGGGTTGCAAGTTAGTAAGTAGAGTTGAGAGAGTAGGACAGTCTGTGGGTCTGTAGATTATTTTGTGTGCTGTAGTTAGTTGGGTGAATGATAGATGGTGGGGGGAGCTCCAGCTACCCTAATTGTTTCAGTGAGTTAGAGTAGTGGGACTAGAATTTGGCCTTGATGGGAAATTTGGCTATTCTGTTGTGACACATATCAAGTCTGGATTTCGTAGAATTTTGGATATTAGTGAGAAGAGGGGCACCATAAAGGAGACAGGGTAATAAAAAGGTGGTTGCAAGGATTTGACTAGTAGAGAGGCTAAGAAAGCACTGGGGCCTGTAGAGTATACAAGATTTTGTGCGTTTTTTTTTGAAGTTATTGTCTATGTGTAGGTCAAAGTTAAGGTTTTCATCTATAATAATGCCTAGTAATTTAATGTGTGGGACAATTCTATAGTGGTATTGTCTTGGGCTTGTATAGTGAAGCGTATTTTTATCTAGGGGACTGGTTTTCATAGGGGTAAAAATTGCTAGTTTATTTATTTATTTGTTTATTGGATTTATGGCAAGGTGATTGTTAAGCATCCAAGATTCAGTAGAGGTGAGAGCATTCTGAGTGATTTGCTGGAGTTCAGCACTGGAATTTGCAGTGCATATTATTGTAGAGCCATCAGTATATTGGATTACTAAGCACTGTGGGAGAGTGGAGTGAAAGTTGTTAATAAAGATGCTAAATAAGACAGGACCAAGTATGGAGCCTTGGGGTACACT
Source organism: Protopterus annectens (assembly GCF_019279795.1). NCBI lineage: Eukaryota > Metazoa > Chordata > Ceratodontiformes > Protopteridae > Protopterus > Protopterus annectens. Next base: position 415,134,038 of record NC_056745.1, on the reverse strand, counting down.
TGTGGAAGTATTGAGGAAGGGAGAGTAAGATTGTTGCCATTTGGTGGATTGCTGCCTATTGGAGAGATAGCTATTGAACCATTGTAGGGTAGGTGGAGAAATATGGAAGGCGGATAGTTTTAGAGAGGAGGATAGTGTGGGAAATGGTATCAAAAGCTTTGTAGAGGTCAAGGAAAAGTGAAGCGATTATTTTACCAGAATCTCATGTCTGGTTAACTGTATCAAGGAAAGATAGGAGGGCGGTAGTGGTGCTGTATCCTAGTCTGAATCCATGCTGAGTGGGTGATAAAATCTGATTTTCAAGCAGGTGGTGGAGGAGTTGGGCATGGATCCATTTATCCAGTATTTTAGGGAGGGGTGAGAGAATTGCTATGGGTCAAAAGTTTGTGGTGTCTGTATTGGTGCCACCTTTGTGTAAGGGGAGAATGAATGCTTTTTTCCAGATGTCTGAGACAAGGGATTCTTTAATCGATCTGTTAATGAGTATGCTGGTGGGATAAGCTATAGAGTTTACAGCTAGCTGCAAGAAATTAGGGGGTAGATTGGCAGGGGCCAGAGTACAGGAATTTAGCTTAAGTAAAAGTTTTTTTAATTGTGGTGGTTGGTATGGGGGAGAATTTTAGGTTAAAGTTGAGGGTAGGATTTTTTTTTGGGATGCTTTGGTCATCAGCTGTCTTGGTGGTGGTGGTGTTAACTGTAGGAAAGGTGATGGTTAGGTTAGCTATGGTATCAATAAAGTAGGAATTAAAGAGGGTGGCATGTTTGATAGGGGTTTTGTGTGGGTCAGGGGATGGACTGCTTTGAGAGCCTGGGTGTAATAGTTGGTTGATGGAGGACCAGAATTTTTTAGGATTATTTTCATGTTGGCTTTGTAGGTGGAGTTAGTGGCCTTTTTTATCACTGGTTATTAGACGTTTTGCTTTGTTATGGAGTTGCTTGTAATGTAGTAGAGTTGGGGGGGGTCTTTGTTTTTCCTGCCATGATTTCCAGATATTATCCCTTGTGTACATTACTTGTTTGGTGGACTTTGTGAGCCAGCTTGCATGGTTATGTTTTATTCATTTTTGGTGGGTGGGTGCTTGCATATTTAGGATGTCTAGGGACATTGAGTTAAAGAATTCAACAGCCTCATTAAGTGGTAGGGATTTGAGAGGTTCTCAATTTACTTTAGCTAAGGTTCCATTAAATATGGATGTTTGGAACTTAGTCAAATTTCTGGTTGATTTGGTATTGTCCCGGGGTTGAGGTAATTTTGCATAGCATATATACTGGGTGGTATTTGTTTATGGTATTAGGTAGTATGCCTGCAGTGATGACATTGTTAGGGTAGGACACTAATATCCAGTCTACTGTGGAGCCCCAATTGTTATTTTTGTAGGGTCTGGTGATGTCTTCAATAAGTTGGGAGAAGTTGTAAAGGTTTATGGTTTCTGAGGGGTTGTTGTGGCAATGTCTAGCCAATCGATGTTTACATCACCCAAAATGATGGTGTCATTATCTATATTTTGGGAAGTCCAGGCAAGTATGTTTTCTAATATTGGTATGTTGTTTACTGGAGGAATATACAGAGCAATTATTTAAACGTTTTTATGGCTGTTAATATAGAGATTAGTACTTCGACTGGGGAGAAGCTGGGTATTGGTTTTGAGTAGGGAATTAATGTATAATTGCAAGGGAATAATATTGTTATTCCTCCTCCTCTCTTGTGGGGCTGAACGGCTCCCAGGCATGAGTAGCCTGGGGGAAGAAATTAGCTGTCTTTTACATATGATTTCAAAAAAGTTTCAGTAGCTGCTATAATATCTGGGTTGTTTTTTGAAATCCACGCCTGAAGTTCAGGCATCCTGTTTCTAAGGCTTTGGAGATTTATGGTTGATAGCGTGAGAGATTTGCTAGGTTTGCTAGGGCTGGGGAGGGTTGGGCCTGGGTTGGGTTGTACCTCACCGCACTGGGATATAATGCTTTGGCAAATTGTGTGGGTTATACTTATCAGTTTTTTTCCAAAAAATAGTATAGTTGCTGCTGGTTTTGTAATAATGAAGGTGTCTTTGGAGAGGTAGAAATTTTACTTTGGATAGTACAGAAGTATTAGCTGTGAATAAGGGTGGATGTCTGCTTAACTTAATAAATGTGGGTTATGTGTGGTGGTTGTACAGGTGGGTGTAGGAGGTATGTTGGGTGTCTGGAAAGTTGTGATTATTGTTAGAAGAGAGAGTGTGAGAGAAGTGAGATCAAAGTAATAGTAGTGATGGACATGATGGTGGTTGAGTGCAGTGTGATAACAGGATGAATATGAGCAGGATAGTGATAGTTAATGGATGGAGCACTATATGACTATTTAGAGTGGGTGGGGAGGTAGAGTATTTAGGAGGTATGGTATGACTGGGGGAATAATTAGGGGGGTTATGGGATAGGTGGAAGAGAGGTGTGGGACGGGTCAGACTATTATTATTATTAAACCTGGTAGACTTCTTTGAGAATGTCACCAAACCATGGACAAAGGAAAGACAGTGCACACAGCCTATCTCGACCTTTTCAAGGCTTTTGACACAATTCCCTACTCTAGCATCATCAAGAATCTCTCACAGATGGGGCTTAACCCTTACATTAATGGATGGGTAGCTAAGTGGCTCACCGACAGAACACACCCTGTCAAAATTGGTGATTCAACCTCCACCAGTAGTCCTGTTACCAGTGGAGTACCACAGGGGTCTGTGCTGGGCCCCTTACTGTTTGGCATCTATTTCTCAGAAGTCCAGGCCAAAGTAGATAGCCTTTGGCTCACTAAGTTCGCTGATGACTGCAAAATAGGAGCAATCATTGAGTCCCCCAATGATGTCAACATATTAAAAGAAGGGCTAACACAAACAAATGATCGTTGCCAAAGCCGTGGTCTATAACTAATTGCAAAATAATACATTATTATTTCCTTTGACAAAATGGAATTCCCTGCAAATTACAGTATTGACAGCACCCCCCTGAGTTCCAAGCCAGTGGTGTGAGACTTGGGAACACAGGCTAATGGTAACCTAAACTTTGACCACCAAGTTTCCACAGTGGTAAGGAAAGCTTTCTATGTAGTGTACTTCATAAGCAAGGGCACAGCATCAAGGTCAAGGGATGTTATAATTCTGCTGTACTTGACTCTCCTCAGACCACTAATAGAGCTTAATGCTCCCTTTTGCATGTACCTCACCAAGCACCTGCAGGAGCTGGAGAGACCTCAGAGGTTTCTCACTAAGAAAATACAGGGACTCCAAACCATGACCTATGTGGACAGGCTAAAAGCCCTGTCACTTTACTCTGTATCTTATAGGCTGAGAGGTGACTTGTGCCTGGCCTACAAGGCAATCTGCAACCCTGCCCTAAAGGAAATGCTGCACATCCACAAGTCAAATGGTTCGAGAGTCACTCCCTCTAGAAATCTGAACCTAGCTTGTGACATTAACAGATCATGCTGGAGAGACAGAGATGTCTCCCAGAAGCTGCTGCTTCACTGGAATATTCACGTAAAACACAGCTTCTCACTGACCCTGTTCAAACACAACCTAGATAATTAGATGGGAGGCTGCAAATTTGCCCCTGGGGTGGCACCGTTGTCCCTTATGGACAGGGTAGCCTGTGTTGTTCACAGACTGACTCTGTTCATAAATTTGTTCTGCAAGCTACCCAAACAAGAACAAATGGGGATACTTGGGATTAACATGCCTAGGCTTGTACAGGCTCTAGGACTACTAGTCTAGTAACCTGCTATGAATCTATGAACTCACACCATGATGTTTGATTGTCAACAGTATATACTTGCCCCCATAGTAAATTACCTTCAGGTAACAATGGCAGACAGACAGACTCCAGAATTTAACACATATGGATATGATAAGATTTAACCTTAATATTCTGTACTAATAATGACCGTATCATCAGCACTGTTAACTGCCAGCTAAAATGAATTAAAAGGCTACCAAGTTACTTACCCCACAAGCCAGAAATGCAAAAGCAATATTTCCTTAACTTGAATATGCACTTCCTATTAAATCACTCAGACTTTATTGGAAGAATACAGCCATTTGAATTAATACCAACAGAATTTGCAAATTCATAGACCTTTGTGGAATGCAACACTTTGTTGTGCCACCAAGGAGCAAGACATGTTAGTTCCCAGTCATTGATAAAGCTTATGCCTTTACCTTCTTACTGGTAATCTGCTCCTTAACACCCAGTGCTCTATTTTAGTTAGTGAATGATTCAGACACAGATTTTGTTTTGGCTAGAATCAAAAAGCTTCCCAGCAACTGCAGAGCTTCAAATCATTTTTTTTATTTGTTTCAAGCTGGTTGCTGCAAAGTTAAACTATTCAGTTTATTTATTTAATTTTTACTTTGATTCTAGCACCAGTAGCAGGGAAGTTCTTGGAACTACCAAGCTGAGGAGGGCTTCACATTAAGAATGAGCTACCAGAGGACCTATACATGACCCACAACTAATTTTGTACAAAAAACTCAGTGCTAATTTTAAGTGGTTTAAGTTGTTTCTGTTTTTGCTTGTTTTACATTTCTTTCCCCTCTCTCTTTGAATGACAAACTGAGAAAAACTACTGTTAATCTCTTTCATGTGCAATTTCCCAGTCATCTGATCATCCTTACATGGTGCCTCCATCTGCATTTCCTAATGTGTATCATGATACTATATACACACATGTACAAACTCCAAAAGAAAAACCCTCAACTCTCATGGCCAAAAAGCGGAAAATGTACTGCAAAATACGGTACAGTTCAGGGGACTGCTCTCTCAGCTGTGTACTACATTTGATGGTACGTTTTCATGATTTTGCAATTTGTTGACTTTAGTTGTTTTGTTTTTTCATGGCAAGATTTTAGTGCAAGTCAAATGTGGAGGTACAACCCCAGTGCCAAAGCCTAAATCTGCAACTGGGCACTTTAAACTTGCAAGTATTCATTACCAAGTCCAGAGTACTGTCCTGTATATCACAGAAGCAATATTTCACCTTTTCGTGTGAATGTCCTGTGTTGTACAGGGGTCAGAACTCTGTCCTTCTGGTTTCAGTGCTCCTCCAAACTTCTTGCAGGGACACTACGCTGCTGGTCTAGTCAACCCCAGGCTGACTTTCCCAGGTTACTTTATTCCTGAGTTGTGTGAGCCCTTCAAATCTCTCTTCTCTATTTCTGATTCTGTTCCTCCAACTTTCCAAGAAGAAGTGTATGGCTTCCTCCATTCAGGGCAAGTGTGTAAGCTCCATTCCAAAAGGCCTATACATTACAACCCCGCATACTGCACAGTAATCAATAGGGCACTATACCTATATGTATACATGTACATACACATATGCATATACTGATTCACTTCATAATTTCAAAATACTGAAACATCGAATTTCAGTATCTCAAAACTATGAAACCAAATCCACAAAACACCGAAACTACAAAACCCGACCCCAGAACTGCGAAATTCAAAACACCGAAAAAAAACTCATACACTACACCATACATACACCACAACACCCACACCAAAACATGAACAAACAAAAATTACACACATACACAACTCATACACACATAAGCAGGGGGCAAGCACCCCTACACCCCCCATGTGGGGGGCTGCGTCCCCTCAACCCCCTACTTATATATACTAACTCTGAGATCGCACAAACAGGAAACAAAAGCAAACTCACACACGCACATTCTCCAGTCCCTCACACACACACATCAAACATATCAGCACACTCAAACACACTCTAACCCCCACTCAAATCCCTTACAAAACACTCACTTACCTGACAAAACACCTAGATCCACACATGGCACCGTGCACCATAAACACACAATCCCGGACATCACGTAGTATAAGGCCATAACCGCGAATTTGAGATATTTGAATTCACGATTATGAACTTTCACTATTATAAACATTCAGGTTTATAGTCTCGAGATACTGAAATTCGACATCTCAGTATTTTGAGATTATAAATGGCTCCCACATATACATATATGTATACATATACATATGCATACACTTGTACATATACATATCATCTACATACAAACATATATAGCTAGATAGATATTCAGTTATCCAAAAATATTGTATTGAATAGTATCACATCCCAGATGCATGGAAAAGCTGTATTTAATATGAAAAAAATAAACCAGCACTCTTGTATGGTAAAGAACAAGATTTTGTCACCTTGTGCATTTACACACACACACACACACACACACACACACACACACACACACACACACACACACACACACACACACACACAATACTCCCCAACCACCCCTCGGGCACACACACATGCACAATAGGATGATCTGAGGTATTACCAGCTATGCCAGCAGAAGTAAGTCAGTGGATGTATAACACATGCCAGCACAGCTAGCTGGAATTTTGTAAAGAATTACATGTCATTTGTATATCAAACTGATTTGTATAGATCCTTGTATTGAAAAATGTACCAACAGTGGGTCCTGACTGTATTGTAACTGACTAAATGTATATGTTTTAACAGAGGATACTGAAAGAGAAGAGGTTAATCTCAGTCCAGCTAACTTTGAAAGATAGTAAGAAATTAAATTACTTAATTTAGGCAATAAAAATTGTATCTTACAGTTCTGATTGCAGACAGAGACAAAATGTCTGGGAAGACAAGTACTAGAAAGCCTTCTGTATTGCCTTTAGTAGGCAACTAATTGCTACTCCTTTATGGTTTTATGACTTCCAGAAGCTTCAACAGATATTAGCAAGCTCTCAAGCTCTATGTGTGTGTGTATTATTGACATATGTGTCCTAAATCCTGTCAGCTTCTAACCAAAAGGGTAACGTGTGAACCAGAAGTCAGATGACTATATGTATGTGATGTCGTTCTGTAATCCATCACTAAAATTATGTTTTAATACTAATTGAGACTGAAGTCTCAGAGCACTCTGATTTTGGAACCTGGCAAAGAAGGACCCCTGACTTACTTCATTGTGCTTTGCTCTAGTAAGTGAACCAGGAAATAGTAATTTTTTTGATCAGTAAGGAAAATATAGTGAGATTATTTAAGTGCTATTTTAAACTTCAAAAGGACTTACATCTATTTGATGACACCGTGGCCCCTCCAAAAAGCCTTACTGCATTGGCCAAACACTATCATTTGTATTAATATTAGTCTCACTCAGTATAATTGGGTACCCGTGTAAGAGCCTTAGAGTAACTGGCTTTGGAGTGTCTGGTGGCAGTGTAACTACCTTATAGTATGGGAAGAAGGGGGCATAGTTATAAATCTGTGCCAGGTTTTCCCAGGTGTATGTGTGTGTGTGTGTGTGTGAGTGTGTGTGTGTGTGTGTGTGTGTGTGTGTGTGTGTGTGTGTGTGTGTGTGTGTGTGTGTGTGTGTGTGTGTGTGTGTTAAAATCTAATCACAAAGAGTGTGTGTGTGTCAGCTGCTTAGAGCAGGGACATGAAGCACTGGTTTCACAGAGAGAGTGGTGGAGGACTTGGCCTGGACACTTGGCTGAGTACTCAACTCTACAGCTATGCCAGTGGGGAGTTTTACTGGGGATCTAGAAGGAAAGAGAGGGAAAACCAGCCCCTGGACTGAGTATGTTTTGTTCTCCTAAAGGAAATTGTGCGTGATGCAGAGAGCTGCATCTGGAAATACTGGGTATATCCATTTTTGTTCCAAGTGAACGTCCCTCGCCAGTGTCAGTGGTGAGGATTCAAGCTCCTTGATTACTAGCCCATTGTAGCAATGTCACATGTTGGTGAACAGTGGTGTGGATATTATTTGAACTAGTAGCCTGTAGGCAGTTGTCATTGAAGGTGGGTATACTCTCAAGCAACCACAAGGTAAACATACAGAGTTTCATTTTCTCAACACTTTTTGTTTATTTTCTGTTATTTTAGTTTAGTCAGGGAAAGCAGGCAAAGATGTCAGCAGAGGATTATGCCAAGCTGACAGAGAACAAGTTGACCAAGGTGTGTGAAGCCAAAAGACTGATGCCTGCCAACCTGACTAAAGGGGAAATGATTTCAGCCATAGTCACAGCTCAGACCAGCAACCAGGAGGATAACGAGTCAGGTAATGGGGATTTGCAGCCGGCAGAAACAGGACAGTTCACCTTTTCCTCAGAGGACTTAACACTCCATCTGGCATTAAAGAGACTTCAACTGGAGACCAAACATGTGGAATTAGAATCAGCAGAGAGTTTGCAATATTTGTAGGCTGAAGAAAATGAGAAATAGATGGAATCAGAATCAACAGAGAGACTGCGGCATTTGGAGACCAAAGAAAATGAGAGATGCAGCATCAACATGAGAGGGAGATGCTGACTCTTCTCTAGGGACATGGAGATAATGGGGAAGGGAATAATTAAACCTCAGAAGCAATAAAGGTCAGTAAATTTCTTCCACAACTTACAGAGGATGATTATTTTGATAGTTGTATTCATATATTTTGATTTACTATTTTATTATTTATTATAATCATTATTATAATTATTATTATTATGAATTATAATTTATTATTATATTATTTTGATAGTTTTCTTCCATATATTTGAAAAAAGTATATAGACAGTATAATAATAATGCAACACCGCTGGGTACTCTTTTCAATCATACTCTAAATACATGCTTCATCCCAGCTGAATGGAAAACGGCCACCATTATTCCCCTTGCAAAAAGGTGGTGCTTCCACTGACCCTGGGAATTATAGACCTATTAGCCTGACTAGCCTTATCTGTAAGACCATGGAGTGAATCATCATGGACCTTATCAACAAAAATGTAAGAAATCTCCAAACACTTGACCCTATTCAGTTTGGATTTGACAAAGGGAGATCATGCTTGTTAAACCTGATGGACTTCTTTGAGACAGTCACCATGGCCTGGATGAGGGAAAATCTGCGCATACAGGCTATCTGGAATTAGCCAAGGCATTTGACACTATCTCCCACTCAGGGATAATTGACAAACTCACCCAGCTAGGTATCAACCCTTATATCCTTAGATGGGTTGCTAACTGTTTCACTGATAGAACACATATAGTCAAAATAGGGAAATCCACCTCCGACAGCAGACCTGTAACCAATGGTGTTCAACAGGGATCAGTCCTTGGACCTATGCTGTTTGGAATCTATTTCTGTGAAGTACAAGCAAAAACTAAAGGTCTGTAGCTGACAAATTTTGCTGATGACTGCAAACTGGGAGTGGTTACAGAATCTCCAAATTATGACAACATCCTACAAGAGGGTTTTACACAAACAAATGATTGCTGCCAAAGTCATGGCCTTAAACTCAATGCAAAGAAATGTATTATCATCCTTTTAGGTAAGAGCAATGTTCCTGCTAACTACCACACCAATAGCCACACCATAAGTATGCACTCAGTGGTGAGAGACATGGGTACACAGGTTGACAGCAGCCTTACCTTTGATCACCATGTTTCCACAGTGGTAAGAAGGACATTCTATATTGCTCATCTCATAAAGGTCATTGCATTGCTTCCATCAGAAAATAAGTTATAACCTCCTTGTACTCCAGCTCCCCTTTTGGTATGTACCTTTCCAAGCACCTGCAGCAATTGAAGAGACCACAAAGGTGCTTCAGAAGGAAAATTCAAGGTCTTCAGCATCTGTCCTATGTAGATTGTCTGAAATCACTGACACTTTATTCTGCTTAATACAAACTACTCATAGGTGACCTCTGCCTTGCATATAAGGCAATCTGTTACCCTGCTTTACTGGAAATGCTGCATATCCACAAGTCAAATGGTATGCGGGTTACTCACTCTAAAGACCATAACCTGGCCCGGTATGTAACATTAAGGGATTATAAGAGATCTGGGGATGCAGGTTGACAGCAATCTCTGCTTCGACCACCACATTGCCACTGTGGACAGAAAGTCCTTCTGTGTGGCACATCTCATTGCCAAAGGTTTTGCATCCAGGAAGAAAGAGGCCATCATCTCTCTCTACTCTTCCCTCATTAGACCAATCATCGAGTATAATGTCCCATTTGGCATGTACCTCACTAGACACCCAGAACAGCTGGAGAGGCCACAGAAGTACCTCACGAAGAGGATCCTAGGCATTAAACACATGTCCTACAAGGACAGATTCAAAAGACTCCAGCTATTCTCTGTCTCATATTGTCTACTTAGAGGCGATCTCTGCTTGACTTACTAAGCCATGACTGCTCCAGCTATGTTCGAAATGCTACAACTAAAGAAATCCCAGTCCCTCCTCACCACATGCTCCAGAGACCTCAACCTCATTACCACAATCAACAGAACATTCTGGAGGGACAGGTTCCTCACCCAGAGACTGCCCATGCTCTGGAATAGAGTTCCCATACATGTCAAGCAGAGCACCTCACTGTCTTTCTTCAAGAGAAATCTTGATGAGTGGATGGGTAATAGAAAGTTCACCCAGGGGATCACTCCAGTGGCTCTACTTGATAGAGGCACTGGGAACTAACATCAGACAGGACACTTCTATGGGCTAGGCTTGTCAAGGCTCCAGGGTCATTAGCCTAGTACACACCTATGAACCTATGGATAGAACCTTCTAGAGATATAGATTTGTCTCCCAGAGATTACCACACCTTTGGAACAGACTCCCACTTCATATCAAACAAAGCACCTCATTGGCCTTCTTCAAATGCAGTATGGATGATTGGATGGGTAACCATAAATTCACTCTGGGGGTTCCACCTGTGTCCCTTTTGGACAGGGGCAATAGGTGCTGATCATGAAAATAAGGGTAGAACTTGGCTAGGCTTGTAAGTGCCCTAGGGCCATAAGCCTAGTAACTTTCTATGATCCTATGTTGACTAAGGCCTCTGGGTACAGTTCCTGACTAACTTACTTCATGGAAAAGATGTAACTGGTGTTTCTAAACTGTCTGATATTGATTGTTTAAACTATGATAAAGTAAAGAAATGTTTATTTGAATGTTTTAAATTAACACCTAGAGCTTACTGAAAAAAAAGTTTGTGAACATAGATGCAAGGCAGATGAAAGTGTGTGTGATTATATTGCTGAGTCAAGCACTTATTTTCACAACTGGGTGAGTGAGTGCCAGGTCACCACTTTTGAAGAGCTGGCAGACCTTTTAGTGAGGCAACAAGCCCTTAGCACTTTGCCTGAGGACATGAGAATCTGGTTGGCAGACCAACAATGTATGTCTGCAGATGAGCTGGGGGAAAAAAGAGATCTCTACTTAGCAAGCAGAGCATCACTGCACAGAAAAGGGATAACCAGTGTTGCACATGGATATAAGGAAACCCATGGTGGGCATCCTAAACCACAGCAACAGAGTCTGCCAGTAACAGGGGAAGCCATTAGTTCAGGTACATGACCAGGATCAAGGATTAAATGTTTTGAATGTAACCAGTGGGACCATATATCATATAGATGTCCATGGAAGCATGGTGGGGAACAAAAGGTGGGGGAGACAGCAAGCAGGAATAGCAGTATGCCAGTGTTAAGTTGTCTGGAGACAACAGGGGTACTAAACTATCACCAGAGTTTATATAATATCTTAGTGGATAGAAAATAGGCCGCTGCTAAGAGAGACACAGTCTCTTACATAACCATTGTGAAGCCTGCAGTGGTTAAAGAGGAGCAGTACTTGCTTGGTTGTCCTCTCCATTCTGAGCTTTAGGAGGGACTCCATTTGAAATGCATTTGGCACCTTGACTAGGATGGTGGAAAAGGATGCAAGCAATAGGTGTGTTTGAGGATATCCCTACAGATGTCTTGATAGGGAATGATTTTGATAATGCAGTACTTCGTGTGCATGTAGTTACGCATAGTCATTCTTGGAGACAGGGACGTGGGTCTGGTAGCCAGGGGGAGACCAAGACAGACCACACACCAGAAGCCAGGGCTGGTGAGGTGGCTATTTCAGGGAGGGAGCTACCCTGTAGTAGTGAGCCTGAAGGTGAGCCACAGCTGCTGGTAGGTACTGTTGTCAATTGGACAGAGTGACTGCAAGGAAAAAGGTGAGTGGAAGTATCCAGGCTGAGAGTGAGGCACCTCTATCAGAGGATACCAGGCTTCATATGGAAAGGGAGCTGGGAAGGGTCACAAAGATAGAGTTAAGCCAGACTGAGCTCTCGGACTCTACACTACGAGGCTTGAATGAGGTAGCTAGGGAGGCACCTGATTCTCAAGGGAAGGGGGAGTCATTATACTGGAACAAAGGGTTACTGTATAGAAAGTGGTCCCCTAAGGGAGGGCTAGAAGATGAGGTAATACAGCAGTTGGTAGTACCTAGAGCTTAACATCTGGCACTTCTAGCCATAGCTCATGCCATTCCCTTTGCGGGTCATATAGGCATAAATCATGCCAGAAGACATATTATGCAGATGTTTTATTGTCCTGGATTTGCAAGGGATGTTAACATGGCACTGCAGGACCTCTGAGCAGCACCAAAAAGTAGGCAAGGCAGGAGACAAGGCCAAAGCTCCTTTGATGCTTTTGCCTGTGATCAAGGAGCCATTTCAGAGGGTAGCTGTGGATATTGTGGCACCTCTGAGTACCCTAATTTCCACAGGGAAGAAGTATATCCTGGTGGCAATAGATTATGCTGCTAGATACCATGAGGTGTTGTCTGTGTCCCCTACTGAGGCAGAGATGGTGGCAAATGCTTTGCTAGAGATTTTTAGCAGGGTAGGTTTCCTGACAGAAATACTGACTGATAGAGGTGCCAATTTCATTGCTTGTCTGTGGAAGTGCTGTGGGTGAACCACCTAAAGACCACCCCTACTATCCACAAACTACTGGTCTTGTGAAGAGGTTAAATGATACACTGAAGACCAAGCTACAGGGATTTGCAGACCAGTTTAAGAGAGAGTGGGGCAAATATTTGCCCTATCTGCTGTTTACATACAGAAAGGTACCCCAGGAATCCACACGTTTTTCACTCTTTCAGTTGCTGGATAGGCATGTATAGGCATAGGGTAAAGGGGCCTTTAGATTTTATTTGTGATGAGTGAGAGGGTGAGTGTTAACCCCACAAGGAGTCTGTTGTGGCATATGTCACAAAACTCAGGACAAGGCTTAGGGAGCTCATGGGCTTGGCCTTGAAGAACCTGGCATGAACCCAACAGCAGAAAAAGGTCTGGTATGACAGGAATGCTCGAGCCTGAGAGTATGCTGTGGGACAGCATGTTATGGTTGTCATTGCTGTCAGACACAATAAGCTTCAGTATGTTAGGATGGGACTGGGCAGACTGCAAAGGGCAGGGTTGACCATAAAGCCTGGTAAGTGTCAGGTGGGTATGTCACCTGAGACATAGAGTGGGGAGTGGTAAGTTCAGACTAGAACCTGCCAAACTGGAAGCTACTCAGGTGTGGCTTTCCCATGTTACCAAAAAACTGGTGAGGGTATTCTTAAGGACAGTGGGGTACTAAAGACAATGTCTTCAAATTATAGTACAATGGCTGCTCCCCTCACAGACCTGATGAGGAAAACAAGGCCAGACAAGGTAATGTGGACCCCAGCCTGTGAACAGACATTTCAAAAGCTTAAAGGGCTTTAGGAGGACCCCCTGTTTTTGCAGTCTAGATTACAGAAAATAATTTGCTATGCAGGTGGATGCTTCGAATCATGGGGTGGGGGCAGTACTCAGCCAGGTTTCCACAGAGGGAGAAGAGCACCCAGTTGTATATCTCAGCCATCGACTCCAATCCTGGGAGGAATGCTATGCAGCTGTAGAAAAAGAATGTCTAGCCATAGGATGGACACTGCAGAAACCTCAACCTTTCTGTATGGAAAGAAATACACTGTAGTTATAGACCACAATCCCTTAACATGGCTGCATTGAGCCAGACAGCAATAGGCCAAGTTATTAAGGTGGAGCCCAGGGTTGTAGGCATATGATATGACAGTGCAGCACCATAATGGGGTCACGAATGCCAATGCAGATGGGCTGTCAAAACAGTGTATGGGTTAATGTATTCCCACACAGGCTCATTCCTCTCAAGCAGCATTTCTCCAGGGTCACTTGAGAAACTAGCTTGAGTCTTTAAAGGGGGAGAGATGTGATGATGTCAGGTATTGACAGCTATGCCAGAAGAAGTAGGGCAGTAGATGTGTAACATATACCAGTAGAGCTAGATGGAATTTTGTAAAGAATTATATGTCATTTGTATATCAAACTGATTTGTACAGATGCTTGTGTTGAAAAATGTATGTGTTTGTAAAGCTGCTTGTGTTAAAAATGTACTGACAGTGAGTCCTGACTATATTGTAACTGATTGAATATATATGTTTTAACAGAGGATACTGGAAGAAACAAGGTTAGTCTCAGTCCAGCTAACTTTGAAAAATAGTAAGAAATTACTTAATTTAAGCCATAAAGATTGTATCTTACAGTTCTGATTGCAGCCAGAGATAAAATGATCGGGGAAACAAGTACTAAGAGGCATTCTGTATTCTCTCTTGCAGCAAACTAAATGCTACTTTGAAAGAGTGGAAGTGTTTTATGGTTTTATGACTTCCAGTAACAACAGATCTTGCAAGCTCTGTGTGTGTGTATTATTGACACATATGTGCTAAATCCTGGCAACTTCTAGCAAATGGGGTAGCATGAGAATCAGACATCAGATGATCAGATGTATGTAAGATCATTCTGTAATTCATCACTAAAATGATGTTTTAATACTAGATGAGACTGAAGTCCCAGAGCATTCTGTTTTTGGAACCTGACAAAGAAGGACCACTCACCTACTTCATCTTGCCTTGTTCTAGTAAGTAAACCAGGGGATAGTAATCCTTTATATCAGCAGGAAAATATAATGAGATTAGTTAAGTGCTGGGTTTCTGTATCTGCATGAATCTATTAATTTCTGTTATTTTAATATTTCCTGTGAATGAAACTCTAGTGTTTATTGTAAATAGATATTTAGAATTTTCAGGTTCTTTATTATTTTTCATTAAACATATTTAAACTTTTCAATGTGGCTGCTCCTTTAGAGAATCATTTAAACTTTGAGAGGACTTACATCTATTTGGTGACACTGTGGCCATTCCTGAAAGCCTTACTGCATTGACCAAACACTATAATTTGTATTAATATTAATTTCACTCAGTATAATTGGATACCCTTGTAAGAGACTTAGAGTAGCCGGCTTTGGAGTGTCTGGTAGCACTATAACTACCTTATAGTCTGGGCAGAAGAGGGCATAGCTAGTAAATCTGTGCACGCCTTTCCCAGGTGTATGTGTGTGTGTGTGTGTGTGTGTGTGTGTGTGTGTGTGTGTGTGTGTGTGTGTGTGTGTGTGTGTGTGTGTGTGTGTGTGTGTGTGTGAAAATCTAACCTCAGAGTATGTGTGTGTCAGCTCCTTGGAGCAGGGACATGAAGAGGGTGGTGGAGGACTTGACCTGGACACTCAGTTGAGGACTCATCTCTGTAGCTGTGCCAGTGGGGAGTCTTACTGGGGATCTGGAGGGAGGGGGGAGCCAGCTCCTGGACTTATTATGTTCCCTTTGTGCTCTTAAAGGAAATTGTGCTTGATGGAGAGAGTTACATCTGGAAATACTGGGTGTATCCATTTTTGTTCAAAGTGAACTTCCCTGTCTAGTGTCAGTGGTGAGGATTCAGGCTGCATTACTGGCCCAGAGTGAGGACATCACACACGCATGCACGGACACACACACACACACACACACACACACACACACACACACACACACGTCACAATGATTGCAGCCATTCTCAGTTCATCGTGCTAATCTCTAGAATGCATTACCTTACTCAGTGCATTCTTTGCCATCCTGCTTCTACTTCAATACAGAACTGTAAGTCCATTTCAATAAATATTTATAATGCAAAATTCTAATGGATGTTGTTTGAAGAAATTAAGTGATCAGTTTGTCTCTGCATAATTTGTGCACTAGTAGTCAACACCTTATGCTACATAGTCAATGTAGTTTGGGAACAGTACTTCTGCATTTGCAGACTGGGATGATGGTTTCCATTTTTCAGAAGGAAAGACAGTATGTTATAATTCCATAATAGAGGGATCTTCCTTAAGAGCCTTCCTGGGAAATCCTACACCAACGTTCTGAAAATGAAACTTCATCAGATATAGTCACCTCTAACTCAGGAGAAGCAGTGAGAAATCTCTTTTGGTTGTTGAAGAGTTCTTTGACACTTCATTCCTTG